>NW_026057577.1:118068760-118165569 GCF_023721935.1 Panthera uncia
AAAGAAAGAAAGAAAGAAAGAAAGAAAGAAAGAAAGAAAGAAAGAAAAAGATAGAAAGGCTACTTTGAAAACCATGAAAATCTTAAAAGTCTCTGCCACAAATATTAGTAAAAGCTTTAGCCATTTGAACAGGTAACTTATTACATCTGCGGGAAACACAATTTGGATCCAACTCTTCTTTTATAAACTAGTGAGTTTTGCATTACTGTACTTGTCTCAGAGCTAAAATTTTAAAACAAAAGCTACAAAATCCCTCCTTATATCTATCTGTGTGTTCGTGTGTATGTATGTATGTTATAGATGCGGGATTTGTTTTCTGCCTCTGGATGGTGCTACCAAAATTAATTTGTAAAGAGCTCTATTGAATTGGCTCAAAGACAAACAAGCATTTATATAAATCAAGTATACTCTCGGAAATGTAGAAACTAACCCAAATGTCTCTCAAGTTCAGGCAGTCGAGGATAATCTTAGGATAATCTTCAGTAAACAAGCTAGTTTAAGTTTGTTGGTTTAATTAAAACAGGCACGTCGTTATCAGCTTTAAAAATAATACTTTTATTGTACCTATGTTTACAAAAGCCAAATAAGTTTATCTGTCACAGAATCTGTCAGCAAGAAAGATAACTTAAAATGATGGTTAGCTGGTTAATGTCTCATGAAATTTCATGACTAATCAAAACATAATTAAGAACAAGAAAATTTAATAGATGTAAGATAAAGTTTATAAATGAACTTTTTAACAATAATTATGGTTTATAGTATGTGTACTTAAAGATAGTTTCAAAAATCTTTTTGGTAATTTGAAACATTAAGGGTATATTGTGACAAGTTAAATGAAGGACATTTGTTGAATAGCTAGATCATTTGTAAATAAGATAAAATACAGAAACATTAATTACTGCACATAGGTTTATCCACTTTTGACTACCTTTGACAGAGGACCTCAGATATTTGAGTCTATAGGGCACCTGGGTAGCTCAGTTGGTTAAGCATCTGACTCTTGATTTCGGCTCAGGTCATGATTTCATGGTTTCGTGAGTTCAAGCCCCGCACTGGGCTCCATGTTGAATGTGCAGAGCATGCTTGGGATTCTCTCTCTTCCTCTATCTCTCTGCCCTTCACCCACTCGTGCTGTCTCTATCTCAAAATAAATAAGCTTCAAAAACAATTTTTAAGATATTTGAGTATATTAGCATAAATAAATATGTTTTGTGCCACATTGAAAATTTTACTGTAAGGAAGAACATACTTCTAGAAATTACAAAATGTATTGATAAATATGGCTAGAATTAAGGGCCACTGTCCCATAGCCACTTCAGCTTCTAACTGTATTAAAATAAAATAGTCAAAATGCTCTGTTGGGTCAGGGTACAGACCCTTTCCCAATGCTGGGTTCTAGCATTATCCAGCATTATTTGTTGAATCTGCCTGATCTTTCATCTTTCCAGGATGATTTCCATTCTCTGTCTTATCCCTAAAGAGAATTCCCTCTAATCTACTTATTCTAGCTAACAAATCCTTTTCCTCCAAATGCTGCTCCTCATTAAAAGCAAATTCACTTTGTCCCAGGATACCTAGACTGGCACTTGTTTCCACGGAATCCCTTTTCTGTCTTACAGGCCAATGCTATTTAATTCACCATGTATGTTGTTGCCATTAGGAACTAATGTCTTGAGTGCAGTTAATATGTATGTTTTGCACCCACAAATGTTCAGTCCCTCATACTAGAGTTACATGAATGGTATTCACACCTACATAAGGTCTCTAATGACCTTTGCCATCTCAATGTGGGGACATTACCCAGGAGATCTAGGATCTACACATGATGTTCACTGCTTTAATCCCATCAGGAATCTATTGTTTTTCCCTATTTTGCTTAATAGCTTTCCATCCAGAAAACAAGGGTGATGCGCAGGCATGGTGGGCATGCTGCCATTATATTTTGTCCATTATAACCAGGGACTTTTCTAAGCATTTGATCACATCAAGGTTATACTGACACAGTGTCTGGCTGACTATCATACCCCACAGATTTTGAAATAGCAATAGGAAGCAGTTCTCAGAAATTCCTTCCCAAATGATAGCCTCTGTATTAGATATAACCTGAAAAATAGAAGTCAAAAGATTAAAATGTCTACCTTCGGAAGGTTTAGCCCCTATGCTATTCCAAATTGCTAGCAGCAATACTAGACAAGCAAATGCTTTCCTCCCAGTTCACTCCCATTCACACAGGGTAGGGTTACCCAGGTACAGAACTAGTGAGCTGTCCCAACAACTAGGCAACACAGCAGTTATTCAACCATCAGCCCCACGTTTTCCAGATGGCATAAACGCAACCCACCTCCCCCAGTCAGGCCTTTAGGAATTCTGGCACAAAGCAAAGGTATAGTTACAAGTTACTTGCTTAGGAATCATCCCTGCTTCTGTCACCCACAGTTGCATCCCTAGACTGGAACCACTGCATCAGAAATGAAAACGCAAAAGTTGAAGTGATACAGGTAAAAAATGTACAGAATCTATCCGGTGGAGTAGTCCTTACCCCTCTCACGTGGGGATATAAGCACACGTTCATGTAAACCAGCCCTTTATACCCATATCTCCCCACCTCCCATTTGGAACAGAAAAATGTTCAACTGCCCATTCCAATTCTTTATTAGACCACTACTCTGAGGATGATATGAAACATGATTATGTCCATTGGATATGATAGCTCTTTACCCACTGTTGGATACCATGGAATATAAAGTGTGTTGCTTAGTCAAAAGAAATGTAACTCAGCAGCCCAAACTGGTGCAGTTATCTTCTGTTCCAAACCTTCAATAGTATTTTGAGCATCTGCACCTTTCACCAAGTATGCAAATCCCATATGGATTTTGATAGGTAAGTGTCCATACCTTTCAGGACCCATTTACTGCCCCCTGGGCTATGTGCATTGGTCCAATATAATCTATCTGCCAGTTATGTGTGGGGCATCCCTCCAGGAATCCTCCTCACAGGCATCTGACATCTCTGTTTCTCTTGTTGACATGACAGTTCTTGTTAGTATTTTGTGTCTCAGAGGGTACAAGAAGAATATGTCTAGGCTCAGCCTCTCTGTGCATTGCTGCAGTCCACACTATGTCTACTCAATTCATGAATCCAGGCAGCCACTTCAAGAGAGTGTACCAAAAAGTCTACTTGGTGGCTCCAATCACCTTCTGAACCTGGAAAGCAGTTCTTCTGATGGGCATAGACATGTCTTACTTCACTGCATCCCTCAAACTTCCATAGTGATTTCCACAGAGCTGTGCCCCATAAGGGCACCCCTGCAGTACGTCAGGTTCCCACTTTCCTCTTGCCTAACCATATGGCCAAGCCATCATCCATGAGTCAATTAAAAAAAAAAAAAAAAAAAACCATCGGTGCTTTTGTCGTTGTTCAATTCTTCTATCACTACTAGAAAAAGAGCATGCAATTCAGCCCACTGAGCTGATTTTTTTTACCTTTTTCAGTCAGAGTGGTGGCATTCCAAATAGGATGCCATCCATTTACCTTGGAACTGCCATTCACAAACCAAACAGCTCTTTGTTGGTCAGTCTGGAACTGTTTATAGGGCACTGAGTGACAATTCCAAATTCAGCCCTAGAGAAAAGAGGCTCCCTGCTTATGAGTATCTCCTCTCCACATTCTTTTGGTAGTATGATCTAGTATAAACCATTTCCATTTTAGTATGGAACTCTCTCGGCACTGTCCTCCCCATTAGAATGCTTTTTCAACATCATCCAAAACATCATGGGTATTTCAGATTTCAAAATTATTTTATATCCCTCAGTCATAAGAGTAGTTTCTTTTTTTTTTTAATATATGAAATTTATTGTCAAATTGGTTTCCATACAACACCCAGTGCTCATCCCAAAAGGTGCCCTCCTCAATACCCATCACCCACCCTCCCCTCCCTCCCACCCCCCATCAACCCTCAAAAGTAGTTTCAATTAATAGTTGGCCACAAGCTAGTAATTGCCTTTCAACTGGTACAATGAACTGAATATTTGTTTCCCCCAAAACTCCTATGGTGAAACCCTACCTCTCAGTGTAATGACATATAGGAGGTGGAGCCTTTGGGAAGTAATTATGATTAGATGAGGTCATCTCATGAATGGATTGGTGCCCTTATATGAGTCACGAGAAAGCTTGCTTCCTTTCTCTACTCTCTGCCATGTTCAGGTACAACAAGAAATTGGCAATCTGTAACCTGAAAGAGGATCCTCACCAGAATTTGACCGTGCTGGCTCCCTGATCTCTGACTCATAGCCTCCTGAAGTATGAAAAAAAAAATTCTGTTGCTTTTCAAGCCACTCAGTCTATGGCACTGTGTTACAGCAGCACAAACAGACTAAGACAAACGAAAATTCTCTGGTCCTAGTTGTCAATGTTGGGAGGCACTCATAAGCTTCTGCCTTAAGCCCCAGTCTACACTCCATTCAGACAATTTGTCTATGCCAGCACTCCAGCTACTATTCTACACTGCGTGGGCTCAGGGAATCTTGTTGGCTCCCATTTAGCATGTCTAATTAATATTGCCTGAAAGGTAGATTTACATGTCTTCTATTTTACAGGAACAGCTCTCCAGTCATACACAATGTCTATCCCCAAAAGACATTCAGGTAAAAGAGACACAACTACTTCAAACATCCCTCATGTTCCTTTGATACCCAATTTTTGTTGAGGGTTTTTATCACGAAAGGATGTTGTATTTTGCCAAATGCTTTCTCTGCATCTATTGAGATAATCATATGATTTTTATCTTTCATTCTATTAATGGCGTGTATCACATTTATTGATTTGCCTATGTTGATGGCTTATGGCTTTTAAAATTTCTACACACTAAGGTATATACAAGAGATTAGTTTACAGCACTTTAATGTTGGAGGATCAGCAAGGGATCCTTTTGATCCACCCAAAGCATAGTGCTATTATTAGCACCTTTGTTTCAACCCTATTTAATTCATCCCATTTCATAATAACCATCTAAAGATTTTCACTCTGCAGGGATGAGTTTCTTAAATCTTGCCTTTCTTTACCTCTTTATTTTGCCCCTATCAATATTTGCTCTATTTACCCCATTTCTTAATAACCACTTAAAATTTCCCATTCTGCTAAGACAAGTCCCTTGACTCTCTCCTCAGCCTCTGCAGTCTCTTGTTAAGTAATCTAATGTTTTTATTAGCATGTGTGAGACCCAGCAGGGGAAGCTGAGACAACAAATTCAATAAGACTTCCTAGACTGTTGCTGATTTTGCAACAAGGTTACATGGGATACCCATGCAAAAGAGACCAAAAGGGACCTGGATCACAGGCATATTCAGTTAGTTAATTTCCTGATTATCATGATGCCAATCCCATATGGCTTGCATATGAAACATATAAGCTGCTTTATCTGGGGTGTTCCACTTGGCATTTACAGAGAAAGTCAGTCAGTGTCTGTTCTCAGAGTTACCAGACCTTACAGTGACTGTTCCCTTCGGAATAAACTAATGTATGTCTGGATCAGCGACAGCCATCTGTGATTGTTCTGCAGTGAGCTGTGGGTTCTGCATCAGTCCAAACATGCTCTTCCAGTGCAGAGCATTGAATCCAAAAGAAACTCCACTGTTCTTAATTAGCCACCTTCACAATCCATTTTGGTAAATATTCTTCAGGAAGCTGATGATATCAATCCACAAAATGAGACAACTCTTTTATACCATACCCCCTTGGTTTCAATAATTTCTTGCTTTTGCCCTCCCCTACATAGACTACCTTCTTAGTGCCAGAGGTATTAAAGGTACTCTTGTTGTCCTATATAATTTTTCACTTTGGGAGCTGCTTTTGAGGCTATTGGTCAAACCTCAAACTAACCAAAATCTGAGCTTGTTCCAGCATCAAGATCCGACCCAGCACTCTCTTACTTTCATATTAGCTATTACAGATAACAATAATCAAGGGACTGTATGTTTTGGTTTTTACTTTATTGATTTGCTTTTCCCTATACATCCAGTGAACCAACTCCCTTGGAGTTGGATCTATCTCTAAATTCCATTGGTAAGCTTTACCTTTAGTAAATGGTTGCAACACAGTTGCTGATCCATACCATAGGTCACTATGTGGCCACCCAACAATCAAAGGTTCCTTATCCTGTGTCTAATCATCCCTTCTCTTCCTAAACCACAAGTTTCCATGAGCCAGGACTAGTCCAGCCAGTCCCACTCCTGACACCGAATGAGTGGCTTTTCCTCATATCAACCAATTCTCCAACTTTCCAACATCAACAAGGTGTCCTAAAATTTAATTCTGAAACTATCTACCCCGAGCCTGAGTCAGACTCTACATGTTTAAGGTTCATTACACAAGACTACCCTCACTTCAGACACCACTTCAGACATCAGGTCCCCAAGTTACCACACAGGTTACAAAGCTGTCCCACTCGGCTACAAAGTCAGGAGTTCCCACAATCCCTGGCCCCAATTTAATAACTTTCCAGAATGACTCACAGAACTCAGAAAAATGCCATACTTAGTATTACTGTTTATTACAAATGATATAAATGAACAGCCAGATAAAGAGGTACATACAGCTGGGTCCAGAAGGGTCCAGAGTATAGGAGCCTCTGTCCCCATGGAGTTGGATGCACCACCTCCTGGCACATGGATATGTTTGCCAATTCAGAAGCTCCTTGAATCCCATCATTTAGAGGCTTTTATAGAGGTTTCATTACATAGCCATGATTATGGCCTATCGTGATTAATTCAATCTCCAGCCCCTCTCCTTTCCCCAGAGGTTGGGGGATGGGGATGAAAGTTCCAACCTTTTAATCAAGACTTGATCTTTTTGGTGACCAGCCCCCATCCTAAAGCTATCTAAGGGGCCACCAACAGTCACCTCATTAGAACAAAAGATATTCCTGTCACTCTTTATTACTCAGGGAATTCCTAGCATTTTAAGAACCCTATACCAGGAACCCAGGGATAAAGGCCAAATATCTTTCTTCTTATGCCACACAGAGAGACCAAAAAAGAAAGCTGAGAGGAGATATACATAAATGAGGAAGGAAACTAGTAGAGTGTATTATCCTGAAGGCAGGTGAAGAAAGGGTTTCAAGAAAGAGGGAGTGACTGACTATGTAAAAAGTCTCTGATGGCACAAGAAAATTGAAGATGAGTAAATGACCACTGGATAAAACAGTACACACATGACTGGTGACCTTGATAACTATTTCTCTGGAGTAGAGGGGATGAAAGTTCATTTTGAGCAAGTTCAAGAGAAAGTGGAAGAAAATTTATGGATCATGCTGTCCACAAGAGAGATTTGGGGGTTTAGTTTGTTTTCATTTTTAAGACAGGAGATGTTATCAGCATGTTGCTTTGTTGATGGGAATAATCAAGGGTGGGAATTGGTAATTCAAAAGAGAAAATAGAAAATTACTGGCACTCTGTCTCTGAGTAGAGGAGGGGGCATGGGAGCTAGAATACATGAAGAGGGGTCAGCCTTATCTAGGACCAGAGATGGGCATCCACAGTAACAGGAAGGAATGCTAGTTGAAGTGAAACAAGTGTCTTCAAACTGTTTATTTTCTCAGATGAAAAGGGAAAATCATTAGCTGAAAGCACAGGACAGAGAGAGTGTTGGACGTTTAAACAGAGAAAAGTTATAAAATGCTTTACACAGGGATTCTCAATTGGCACTCTAGACATTCAAGGCAAGATCATTCTTTGGGGGGACAGGGAGCACTATTTGTGCATCATAGAACATTTAGCAGAATCCCTGATCTCCACCCACTAGACACCAGTAGCACTCCCTCCTCCAAGCTGTGACAACCAAAAACATCTCCAGCCATTGCCAATGCCCTGTGGCTGTGGGAGGGGTTGCACAAATCACCCCTGGTTGAGAACCACTGCTTCCACTAGGAGACAGAGAGAATGAATGGATTAGAGAAATGTAAACAGATTGTGGTCATCCTGAGGCTCAGTTGAGGTTAGTGGTCACGGATTGAAAACGAGGCCACTCAGCTTGCTTATGTGTGTTTTTCCAGCCATGTTCAGCTGCACAGGATCAGAGCAGACAAGTAGTTAGTACGAGAAGTCAGAAAGGGGCAAAGAGCTGAAGGTGTAAGTAAGTGATTATAATGATAGACTGTTAGTCAGATAAGGAGGAAAGAAGGGATATGAGAGTGGGAGGGACAAAGAAAGATGATGGAACAAGAGATCGCAGACCCAGAAAAACGTAGGTGTCTGGGTACCAGAGGGTGTGAACTGGCAAATTACCAGTAATGATCAGGGAGAGAGATGCTTAAAACTCACTTATTCAAAACTACTTCAAGTTATTACTGCAATCATCTACAGAGATTATTATACATATATATGTAATTGTTATAGTCATCCTGTAATTTTGAGAAATCTTTAACTCCATGAAGTGTGCCATTACTGGAACTAGAAAAGTGTAAAATTCAAATCTCCTACAGATTTTATCTATAGAAATCACAGCCTGATAAAGTTGACTGAGGTGAGTTTTCCATTTTATTTGCCAATATTTCTATCTCAAAAAGTGAAGGCAGCAGGATTCCAGCTTGCTACAAGTTCGAAGACTGGCATGATATTTAGCTTGCTTACTTGTGAGAAAACTTGAGGCGAAAGGTATTTTTTTCCCCTCAGAAAAGGGGCTACGAAGCTTGTGGAAATCAAAGCAGCTACACAAACCTCTTATTATTAGAATAATGACCATGACATTCAATATCCTTCGGGGAAAATTTAACCTGGTCTTTGATTTTGGCACTTTTAGCTACTTTGAAATTAAGTCGAACGATATAGAAGAAAAAAGAATAGAGAACCAGAGACGAAATAAGGTCATATGCCGATTTTACTTTTCAGGTACGGCTGAAAGAAACAGAAGATCAAAGTAAGCTTTCCTTAAGCTCTAACTAATGTTCCACCCTTCTGCTTCTGAAGAAAAATGTGTTTTTCTGTGGTGTTAGGATAAATCTAAAACACTATCATTTTTAGCATGAAACACTAAGTAACTGCTTTGCCAAAAAGAGTCACCCTATGCAACAACCATCTAAGTTTGTTTTAATAATCCTCAGATACCAACTACCACTATGTCAGCCTCCTCAGTGCACCACTACAATTATCTGTTGTTTAAAATAGATGTCCTAAGTACGTTATCTAAGTGGACAAAAGCGTAAACATTTCAACTATCAAATCATCAGAACTGCTTAGGCAAGCATAAGTATCTCCTGGCTCCAAAGTATCCCTTATGGATTTTTTTTTTCCCTGTGATTCTCTCTGCTGTTGCAATGATAGCAGACCCATGCTGAGATAATGAATTTACGGATCTTCTTTTTATAGTTCAAGCGCTTTTCATTTCTGAAGAAGTAGAGGTTTATTTCCAGGTAGTGGTACGTGTTAATGCAGTTCAAATACAGGAGAAACAAGATGTTTAGCAAATGAGGAATATAATAAGTAAATGAGACCAATAAATAAATTAAATTCAGAGATTCACACCTCTCTAATTGGATTGCATTAGAGAAGGCAAAATGTGATTGCTCTTTCTATATACTTCCTGTGACTGGTACTTTTCTCACTTTCACCAGGAAACTGACCTCTCCAAGCCCCGTGTTAATATTCCAAACGGTCCTTTGGTTTTGTGTAGCGAAGCACCACTCCAGGGTTACGTTCAGCTCAGTGACCAAGCAGCTGGTTTAGAACTTTTCCCTCGTTGAGGCTCCATCTTCACATCACACAAGACCACTGATTCTGTCTTGACTCACAAAGGTGACTGACATACCATAGAGGATTACAGAAAAATACAAGAGAAACCAAGTCCTCTTCCAGCTTCTTTTGGTGAGATCATTTCTTTTGGATCGGTATCAGATTCCATGTAATACTGTCCATTTCTGAGATCTTTCTTTTTCCCTCCACAGAAGGCCTCTCAACTGTCACACTGACAAGTCGGCCTTTTTCTGATGTCCCTAAGTGCCTGCACTACCAAGGACTCAGATAAGAACTGGAGATGAGTGACTAGGTTAACTGATAAAACTGCTAATTAAAGCCCTGTTTTCAACACTCCTGAAAGATTAACCAACTGGGCCAAAATTCAGAACACTGAGGAAGTTTTACTTTTAACAGTGTAAAGCCTTTGGTAAACAAAAGGCTTTAACAATTTCAAAGAAAGTAATGTCAAGAAATTTGCAAAGACGTTTTTCCCTCCCAAGAGGTATACAAATGAAACAATTCAGGCAAAGCTCCATAAGGGGTTTCTTCCTTGTGAATGCTGTCACTTGGCAAGAAAGCACAGGAATTGATCAACTGGACATTTATGTATCATTGTGCTGCCACAGTGACAGCAACCCAGATATAGAAATCTGTTTTTCTTTAAAAAGTAATAATAAATCTAATCTAATAATTTCTATTTTCAAACTTGTGAGAAAGGAAAAAAAAAAATTGTATTTCTGACTTTCTCAGTCAGATACTGTCAGAGACCTGGTATAATGCGGTGGTTTAGAGTGTGGACTCAGCAGCCTAACGCCTGACTTTGGATCCTACTTCTGCCACTTCCTCACTGGGTCAGCTCGACCTGGTTACCTGACTTCTCTACATCTCAGTTGCCCCATCTGGAAAATTGGGAAGACAGTAATCGTACCTACCTCATAGCGTCGTAGTGAGGAATAAATGAATTAAATCTACCAAGTACTTAGAAGTGTACGAGACACATAATCACATAGTGTGTCTTATTCTTAGGAGTCTATAAGCAAAAATGACCTTTCACGGTCTGAACATAAGATTTAAATCCCCTAAGCGCGTGTATATTATAACAGAAGATAGCTAGCTTCTCAGAACCTTTGAACGCCATTCCATATTTGAAATAATCTGATCACTGAATCTGTTTCCATGAAAGGACTTGACTCTATTTCACACCAAGAATATCCTCACCTGTAAAATGAACTTCCTGTACGATACGATTGTTAAACTTTCTTCCTACTCAAATGATCATCAGCCTTAAGCCTGGAACTCCTGACTTCCTGCGCCCACTGGCTAATTATCCTCCTCTAGTGACTATTCTCCCACTGTGCTATAAAACCACCTGGTGCCTTACCCAAATTATGAATGTCACCCACTCTTCTGGGGAAACTCCACGTAAAATTATCTCTTGTGAAGGATTTTTTTTCACTTGTAGAAAGAAAGGGGTTCATTTCCCCCAGAGGACTCTACTGTTCCCCAAAACAGTCAATCCTTCTCATGACAAGACGTGTGGCATGTGCACAGGGTGGAGAAGGAGAGATGGAGTGCGGACGGGCGGGAGAACTAAAAACAGAGAAGAAACACAGCTTCGGCGCGCTTTCCCTCGCCAACTGCCTTCTCTCTGAAAGAGAAAGACCATTAAAATGGGACCGTCTTTGATATCATTTCTAACATGGCTGGAAGCAGAACTCTTGCAGTTCAAACGTGGGGTGTTTAGACTGTATTCAAACATGAGGCTCGGTAACATCAAAGGCTACTCGTGGGTGGTTTGGGCCAGGGTAAGGTCACCACTGCCCTCAACTGTAATAGGTGTGGAGACACTGTGTACCTGCGAAAGTGGTGGTGTTTGCTTTTTTTCTGCTGATAAATGTGGCGCTGGGAGAAGAGATGCCTTTGTGTGCCTGAGGAATGATCTACTGTAGAAGGTTTAACGGCAGACAGGTATCAGGTTAGGGTTACGGGGGCAACTTTTTGAACGGAGATGTCCTTTGTTCTCAGAGAATAGGCTTCTTACATTGGTGGAGCAAGAGGACAGACATGAATAAGAAAGGCTTCCTGCTTGACCACCAAATTTTAACAAAGACAAGATGATTCTGGCAATAAGTGATTTGGGTGACATCAACAAAGGACACAAAGCATGAAGGTAGGTTAACCTCTTTTTGCTTATTTGTACTTAAACATCTTTATCGTACCTTAGTCGCACAACATTCATCTTACACGTTTTTTAAAATGGCAACAGCATGAAGTTGAGGTAAGAAAACTCTGCATCGTTTCTACTAGCCTATAGGACAGGTTCTAAGAAATAACCTCTTCATGCACTATTTGTTTCTATTGTATTTTTCTATAGTTTTAAAATGTTTTAGTGTAACATTCTAAAAGGCCTTAAGATTGGGAATATATTCAGTGAAGGAGCCCTCATCAAGACAATCCTAATCACTTTTGAGGGCCAAAAGCAATACTGTATCCTTGGATAACAGATTAATAAATAAATATTTGGTCTGCAATATCTAGCACAGTACAGTTACGACAAGAAAAAAAAAAAAAAAAAAGCCAGGCAGAGGCCAAAGAAAAACAGAGGAAACAGAGAGACAGACCAGACTGATTTTAGAGAACTGGTTCAGGGCAGGGCTACTTCCCCCTCTTCCGGCCTGGGCTTGGTGGCGTTATCCTCTCCCAGGAGCACTTCGTTAGGAGCCCCACTTGTGGGAGGTCATTCCTAACTCAGCCTCCGCTGAACCCTATCGGTACTCAGTCTCACGGGGGCTTCTGAATTGCCCTGAAACTGTTCACTACCTGTTGTAACTCGCCCAATAATGATCAAATTCTAAAAAGTACTTTGCTTTCTACTTTCTTTTCATCCCACATACATCTAGGAATACCATTTACGAAAGAGAAACTTAATCATTATCGGGTGAAGTAGAGATGAGGTTTTCACGTGGTGAGAAGGACAGAAATATACAGAACACATGCTAGTACTCCTCTGGTACTAACCCTTCCATATCTTTTCAGTGGGCTAAAAACATAGACAGACATTTCATTTCTAACTGCCATGTTATACATGTTTGAAGAGGGGGAATCATTTTCTGCTAGACTCAGGTCCAATTTCCATTGTGATTTCTGCCCTCCAGAAATAAACATCGTGGTCAGGATGTCTGCCCAGCATCCTTCTGGCCCAACAAAGCAGTGGTTTCCAATGAAATGCAAGTACTCTTGTGAGACTGTGAGGGCCTCAGTGGCTGCAAACTCATGAACCACAGGTTTTTTAACCACTGGCAGCATTTCAAACCGCCTAATTGAATGACAAGTCCCTCAAACAGCTGTCACTTAAGATTCCTGGGTTTGATGAAAGGCCAGAGTACTTATAATTACTCCCCTCTCGCACCCTTTTCCTAAACACAGCACACAGCATTGGCAACAATTTTCAATAAAATGACCAGCCTGAGCATGAGAGAATGAAGCAGACATCTAATGATCGATAGAAAAAAGACAGAGGCTTTTGTTTCCTTTTTTTTTTTTCTTTTTAGTTACCAGAAAACCCCAAAGTCAAAAAGCAATTACAACTCTTACTAATTTTAATCTCCTTCTATCTTTCATTGGATCCCGAGATTCAATTCCTTTGTGGCAACTTTGTTGAACCCCACTTTATTAAGTGTGGTTCACCTGTGAGAAGGAAATGTCAATTTCCTCAGTAGAGGAAGCCATTCCTTGGAAGGCATAGGATTCCACTTGGAACTCTAGGGATGATGAATTCCAACTTCTTTAAGAAAGAAATGACTACCATTGTTGAATTGAAACAGCAGCTTAGTTTACTAAGCAACTTAACTTAAATAAAACTCCTTCCTCTAAAAATATATTTATATATTTAATATGATCTTATTTAATATAACTCCCAAGACAACTCATGAGAGATGTCTGCCAAGTGTCATGATTCCTCATTTTACAAATTAAGACATAGACTTAAAAATGTTAATTTCCCAGCCCCGAAGCTCTATTAGCTGATAGAGAGTTGGTATTGAAATCCACACCCCACTTATATCAAATCCGATAAATAATCATACATGAAAATAGTCACAACTTCTTCCACACTCACTTCTTCCTTTTCTCACTATATCCCTCTCAGCTCTCTCCTAATCTGATGCAGTTATTCACTCTCAGCATCCTCAGCACAAGCTTTCACCCTTCCCAATTTCTGCCATGCTTTTTTTCCTACTCCACATGGTCCCTCTCATGCCAGCACCTAATCTGCCCAATCTGCCCTCTGCCCCTCTGCTCTGTGGAAGTCCTGTTCAATCAGAACAAAGTCCTAGCATTTCAATAGGCTCAGGCTTTTATTTGATTGGTCTTTCCACCTCCTGCTCTTAAATGCAACCAGGCCACCATGTGGGGATACCACAGGGCTGATGGCTACATACCTAGTCTTGAATGCCCTATTTCTGGGACTCACTATGAAAGTTCTCCTCTCCTCCCAAACACTGTTCCCAAATGACTTTCCTACAATTCCCACTCAAATATCTTTCCTCTTCTAAAAGGAAACCTCACTTATGCCTCCTTTTCCTCACCCTCTTTTCCATCAAATACCAGTTTCTAAAATACTCTGGTCTCTTTTCATTATACCTACCCCTCGCTCAGTCTTCCTTTCCACCTCTCCATCAGTCATCACTCTCAGTGACTTCAACATTCAGGTTGAGGATGATTCCAATGCCCCAATGTCTAACTTCTCAGCTTCTCAACTTTCTCAATTCTAAAGTCCTTTCTTTCACCTAAGCTAAAGGCAACTAAATGTTGGGCCAGAAGGATTGGTAGGATTTGGATATGCAGAGATTAAGGGAAGAAGCTGTTTTCTAAAAAGTAAGAACTGTGTGAGAAAAGACAAGGAGGTTAAAGTGTGTTTAGTATTTTGTGCAAATAGGAATAACACAGCTTGCCTGAATGACAGAGAAGATAGGAAGTAGAGGGAGAGAAGAATCAAAGAGAGAATGATCAGCTCTTCATATTTATGTCTTCTATTACTTCACTAGAAGCTTCTTGAGGGTACGGGCACCTCTGGGATTATTTTCAACCCTCCACATTAAAATATTCAGTAAGTGTTTTCTAGAAACCCAATCATCTGTTATCCAGCAAAAAGTACTGTAAATCAGAGACCATCTACAAGACCTATTTTTCTAATTATCCCCAGCTTACATGATACCCTATGCTTCCAGTGGAATGCTAATTAGATAAGACACTCTACAAAACTTGTTTTTAAGATCAGAGTATATTCTGACTAGTCTACTCTTTAGTTAGAAATTATTAAACTTACAAAGAGTTCATAGCTCATGATTTTCATTTTACACATTACCTACATTCAAAACAAGCTACTCTTTCCTATTCAAAATATGGTCTGTATTTATTTGAATTTCTCACCAATCACAATGCTTTGCTTCAAACTGTGTTGTATGGTGTGCTTGAGTCATTATTGAACTTTGAATTCCCCATAGCGAAATCATTAATGACTGTACCTCAGAATTTTATTTTTGTGGAGGCACCTGGGTGGCTTAGTCGGTTAAGTGTCCGACTCTTGGTTTCGGTTCAGGTCATGATCTCACAGTTCATGGCTGATAGCACAGAGCCTGCTTGAGATTCTCTGTCTACCTGTCTCTGCCCCTTCCCTGCTCTCTATCTCAAAAATAAATAAACTTTAAAAAAAGAAAATTTATCTTTTTAAGACAAAATAGTTCCTAAATTGTAAATCATTCTCATTCTGAGCGCATTCTCATCCTCAAGAGTATGTGGATTAGTATCATGCCAAGACAGTTTTCTCTTTCTGGGATATACATCTCAGTCCTATTTCGAATATCTTTCTCATTGACACTGCCCAAATGTTCCAATGTTTCAGTTGGGAAGATAAAATGCTTCCCCTTATTTTTCCATACAAAAACCAGTGATTTGTTTTTCCATGATATTTATGACCGTAGTAAAAAAAGAAAGAAAGAAAGAAAGAAAGAAAAAGCCTTTTGAACACCACAGCTTAGTCATTATTGCAGAAATTTCCATCTCAAATAGGTTGCCCAGTGGCTACTCATAATTTAAGGGTAAATCATCCCAACTGTGAGACATTCACTTCTCTGTTAGATATCCATTGGGTAAATTTCTTACGAAATAATATCTGTCAAAGTTACAGAATCTGATAGACTCCTTCTTGGAGATAATATAGGAAATAGAGCAGAAAGAGTGCTGAGGCATGCCCCAAAATACACGGCTTCTAGTGAGTTGAGACACATGGTTTCACAAATAAAAATGTGCGGTGGGGACCACTGAGCAGAGCCCTGAAATCATGACTCCGCAGGAAAATTAGGAACACATGACTGCTGTAGCTCTTGCTCTAGTTCTCATATGTCCTGTCTGTGAGATTTCGTATGCGCCATGTCACCGTGTCATATCTCATCTGTAGAGTGGAAATCATACCTACCTCACTGAACTCAGAGCACCTGTTATCAGGATATGGGAAATGGGGAGTTTCCCCTCTTCCTCTCTCTGTGACGCCCTGGCTTACATGCATCAAGATTAGCCCAAGACTCCACTCCCTGCCTCTCACAGTAACACAAAAAGACCCCTTTAGACTAGTTCCACGCCCTCTTGGGTCCCTAATCCTCAGCTCTTCACTGGTCCTTCCTCTCTCTTCCCTTACCATTTTTTCTTCATTTGCTCCCTTGTCAATCTTTTTCTGAAAGATGAGCTAAGTGTCAGCTGGGTCTTTCTGATGCATGGGCATATAAAATGAAAACTATTGCCAATTGTTCTGAGTACTTTTCTTGCTAAGGAGACTTAACTTTTCACAAAAAAATAGGCTGCTCAAAAAAAGCAACAAATTGACTCAGACTAGACTCATGTTTTTTGTCTACAATGTTCCCATAAAATTCATAGTCTGCATGTTTCTTTTAAAACCTCATCCAAAACTTTCCCATTCTGAAGGAATACCATCTAGTTACCCAGGTTAAAATAAGAGTGTGAGTTTCCATAGACAATTGCCATTACTTTAAAGGTCTGAGAATCGGGTCATCTTCCCTGAGGCAAGGGTTGTTCATAGTTTTTCTATATAGGTTTTGAAAGTCTGTTTTACTAAGTGAACTACCGTTATTGAGCATTTATTTGCTGAGCTCAAGACATTTTGCCATTATTAAATGCTTCAAAAACAAGGTTCGAATATTTGATACAGTCAAATTGGATTTGTCTCCACATATAATCCTAGGTTCTCTGACTTTCTCTTTCTGTACTCATTGCTCTGGGAAATTAATATGATCACATCTCTTCAAACACTAGTATAAATACACAGTGGCTTCCAAATACGAGTTTGGAGATCAGCCTTAAATTAAAAATTATTAGACAATTTTTATGCTTCACTGCCCCTCTTAAACCTAATATCTTGAATATGAAATAATTTCTTTCTCCAAAGGCTATCAGTTCTTAAGTTCTCTATGACCTGGAATGACACTATCAACCTTAATCCCTGTAGCTCAAATATTATAGTTCATATTACTTCTGTCTTTAATCATCTTACTCAAGAAGGAAACTATTCCCTGAATTGGTTACATAAAACATACTACATCACCCTTAAAATAAAGTTTCTTACCATGGCCTACAAACCCAAGACCTTATATGACCTGGATTCTACCTGCTTCTCTGGGCTCACCTATCATTCATTACTCTAACTGTAGTGACGCAAGCTTCCTTTCCATTCCCATTACCATGGATAGTTACCTCCTTATTGCCATGCAAGTTTTGGCCACAATGTCGCCTTCTCAAAAAGAACTTCCCTGACTACCTGGTCTCTTGTCAAGTTACTGTCTCATTACCTGGTTTTATTTTCTTCAGAGTATTCACTTTGTTTACTTGTTGATTATCTCCCCCACTAAACACACACACACACACACACACACACACACACACACACGCACACGCATGCACGTGCACACACAAACATGAGAAGGAGGGCTTGTCTGTCTTTTTTTCTCAGCTGTTTCCTCACTATCCACTAAATCAAATGGAGACCCCCAGGTCCCATTACTCTCTCCCAGTATACCCTGCACTTTGCCTTTCCATTCACTCATCACACAATTACTGTCTGATGGTTCTATCTACCACCAAAGACTGTCATTTCAGAAAAAATATGAAATGTACCTGTCCCATTCACCACTACTTCTCTACCACCCATATTTCTCCACCACCCGGCATAGAGATTCACAAATACTCAATAAGTATTTGTGGAAGGAAGGAAGGAAGGAAGGAAGGAAGGAAGGAAGGAAGGAAGGAAGGAAGAAGGAGGGTAGATGAGAGGGAGGAAGGGAAGGATGAAAGAAAGAAAGGAGGAAAGGGAGGAAAAAGAGAGAAAAGGGAAAGAATAAGGCTTTGAGGTGACCAGCCCTTCCAATTTGCCCGGGAATAAGGAATTTCCCAGGATGAGGGACTTTCAGTGCTCAAACCCAGAAACACCCAGGAAATCCAGGATGAGTTGGTCATATTAGCTTTGAAGGAAATCCTTTAAAGGATTATGTAGACATATAAATGCCTGCAGATGAAGTATATAAGTTTATTCTACATGCTTAACAAAATAGAGGTAATTTGTATCGTCTGGTCAAGCAAGGTCCTTTCTAGTTGTATCCACCACTTAAAGGAAGGTGTCTAGTCATGCCATGCCCACCTACTCACATGTAAGATATCCAGATACATGCTCACAAAATCTGGACTAGGAATGAGCAGCTGACCCAAAGGCAGTCTTTTAGAGGCAATCTCATAAGAGAACTCAGCTCAGTGTGGGGGTTGGGGAAGCACTCTAAAATAGATGATGATTAATTATAACACCCTGGTATAACTGGGGGGGGAGGGGGAGGTCTGAACTTGGCATTTACAAAGGGGGGGGGGAGAGAAGTGTCAGGGACAGCAGACGTAGAAGTAGCAAATAATGACAGCCTAGTGGCAACACATGAAATATGGAGTAATGAGTTTCTGGATTTCTAAGTCTCAGAGTGTCAGAGCCATTAAGAACTATACCCTGTACACTACAGTCTTCTTGAGGCCTGAATATTTGGCAGCTGAAACTGTTTCTTGCCTCCTTATTTCCCAGGGTATCATTACAATAAACCCCATTAAATAAGGTAACCTAGGCATGTCTCTGTTTCTTACAAGCTAAAAGGACCTAAAAGATCATTATTTCCTCAGTCAACAGGATTAAAAGGATAAAAAATGAAAATCAAGACCAAAAAAGCCAGAAAAAAAAAATAATATGCTGAAGGGAAGAGGATGGGGTTATAGGGTTATAATAAATTCCAACACAAACACAAACTAAATATTTCGTGTTATTACAAAATAAATATAAAACACACAAATAAGAACTATGAATATAAACTACATATTCATTTTTTCTTGATTGCATAATTTCCACAGAACCGGGTGATTCAGAATCTTATTAACATTTCAAAGGGCTCCCAGAAATTTCAGGAAGTTTTCTCAGCCAACTCAAAACCTTGAAAGAAGGACAACTGGGAAATAGTCCCTCACAGCAGCTTTCCACTAAGAGTTTAACTCTTAGAATTAGACTAATAGCCTACTCTCAACTTGTAATTACTCATTTTATTTAGGATAGAGGATATGTTTTTCATAAATTTGTCTATAAATATTTTATTTAGTTCTTGGATTCTTAAAGCACATAAAATAAATGAAGGGGAACAGTAATCCAAGGAAAAGGATACATGGACTGCCATGGAAAATGGGCCAGAATTTAATAATTTTATTATAAGATATTTGAAAGTTAATTGCATATATATTCCTTTCTTCCTTAAATTTTGCCATATAGATCTAATCATTCACTTCCATGATATCCACCATTACATTTCCACAAATCAAAAGCATATGAAGAAATGGGGACCCCTATGCACAACTGGAAGGAATGTCCTTGGCCAGCCATTCTACTGAGTAATTCAGCAATATGTTATGAAATTAAGTCTATGTATACTCTATATTCAATAAATCCACTCTAGACATACGGTCCAGAGAAATTCCTATACCAAGTACAAAAGATCCATACAATAGTGTTTATGACATCATCATTTATGATATCAAAAACTTGACAACAACCTAAATTTCCACCTTAGAAAAACAGAAATAGGGGGCAGCTGGGTGGCTCAGTCACTTAAGCATCCAACTCTTTCTTTTTTAATGTTTATTTATTTTTGAGAGACAGAGAGACAGAGTATGAACGGGAGAGGGACAGAGAGGGAGACACAGAATCCAAAGGGACTCCAGACTCTGACCTGTCAGCTTCAAGTTCTATGTCTCCCTCTCTCTCTGCCCCTCCCCTGCCCCTGCTCACACTGTGTCTCTCCCTCTCAAAAATAAACATTAAATATTTTTAAGAAAAAATAACTCTCTCTCACATCACTAACAATTCTTTTTGCTAAACTGAAAGGACATCTGGCTCTTTTTTTAATAAAAATTTTATATATTTAAGGTGTAAACATGATGGTTTGATACACATATACGTAGTAAAATGACTACACACTAATTAACATATCTCCTCACTCAGTTACCATCTACCATTGTGTGTGTATGTGTGTGTAATGAGTGCACCTGAAGTCTACTCTCTTAGCCTATTTCCAGTGTTCAACAGAGTATTAAGTGCAGTCTTCATGCATGTACACAAGACCTCTACATTTATTCATCCTCCATAACTGCAAATTTGTACCCTTTGACCAACATCTATCTCCCCATTCCCCCCTTCCCCCTGACACGCCCCAGCACCTGGTAACTCTCTTCCTACTCTTTGATTCTATAAGTTCAACTTTTATTTAGATTCCACATGTAAATGAGATCATACAGTATTTGTCTTTCTCTGTCTGGCTTATTTCACTTAGCATAATGTCCTCCAGGTTCATCTATGTTCAACTCTTCTTTTATTTGACTTCTTATCAGCATTTGACACTTCCTTCTCAAACACTCTTTCTTTGCCTCCCATAATACCCCAGGTTCCTAGTTTGCCCCTGACCTCTCTGCTTACTTTCTATTTCAATTGTTCAGTTGTTTCAACCACTTCCTAATCATCCTGTAAAAGTTCTAGTTTCCCCAGGTTCTTCCCTGGACATTCTTCTTTCTCTGGACCACACAAGGTATAGTCTCAATTGCCTCTTATTTTTTTTTAATGTTGGCCAACTAGACCACTCTCTGAACTTCTAGTTATAGAAACAACTGCCTTCTTAACATCTCCAAATATGTCAAAGGCCCCCAATCTCAACATTTCCAAACTCATGCTCTTCTCCTTAAAACCTAGTCCTTTTCCAAAGACCCCGTGTCATGCAGTGAATGGCACCATTATTCATCCAACTGTTCAATATACTTTTTAATGCTTATTTAGTTCTGAGAGAGAGAGAGCACGCAAGGGAGGGGCAGAGAGAGAGGCAGACACAGAATCCAAAGGAGGCTCCAAGCTGTCAGCACCAGAACCTGACACAGGGCTCGAACCCACAAACTGTGAGATCATGACCTGAACCAAGATCAAGAGTCAGCCTCTTAACCAACTGAACCACCATGCGTCCCTCATCCAACTGTTTAAACCAGAAACCAAAAAGTCTTCCTTGACTCCTATTCTCCAACATCCTCTACACCCAATGTATCACTAGATGTGTTAACTTTTTTTTATGTCCTTATTATATCCTGCATACATACACTTCACTCCATCACACTGCTACTGCTTATTTCTAAGCTGCCATCATTTCTCACCTGGATCCCTCCAACAACCTCCTAATTGGTCTTTCTCCATCGACTGGAACCTACCTTCCCCCAGGCCACCAGTGTGAGCTTTTCCAAATGTAAATCTGATCACCTCAACCATGGCTAAAAACATTTCAATAATAGCACATTGCTCTTAAAGATCAACATCCTCAAGACAGCCTCCACATCTCTGCCTAATATAGCCTTTGCTGTGCCTACAGACTCACCACATAGCCCTCTTCCTTTCAGTTGTCATGTTCCACCTTAAGTTCCTCAAATAAGCCATGTGCCTTTCCACCTCAGGGCCTGTACACATAGTCTCTTCTGCTGAAAAGGTTCTCCCCTCTGTCTTTCTTACTCTTCAAAACTCAGCTCAAATTTTACTCAGGAAGTCTTCCTTACAAGGAAGTCTTTCCAAATTGCCCTGTTATACAATCTCATAGGACTCAGTATTTTTTCCTTTATAACACTTATCACCTTTTGAAATACATATTTATATTTGTGGTTATTTTATAGATTTCTCTCACCCCCTCTATGAATGTAAGTTTCATGAGAGTGAGGAACATGTACATTTTTTCTCATCAATGTATCCCCAATACTTTCTAGCATGGTCCCTGTTATACTCAGTAAATATTTGTTGAATGAAGAAATAAACCCTAGAATATTATCCCACCCTAAAAATCACCTTCCAATAAAATTCCATGAAAATCCTAACCCACTACATTAAGCATTAGCTTCTCTAGTAATGCCAGAGAAGCTGATAATTAATATCTCTATATCTATTCTCCCTTCCTATTGAAATAGAATCCCAAATTTTTATCCAGGAGTAGGTACCATTATGGTCTGAATGCTTATATACCCCCAAAATTTATGTTGAAGTCCTATCCCACAATGTGATGGTATCTGGAAGTGGGATCTTAGGGCAGTAATGAGGTTTAGATGAACTCATGAGGGTGCAGCCCCCATGATGGGATTAGTGTCTTTCTAAGAAGAGGAAGAGAGACCAGAACTTCTTCTCCTTCTCTTTCCCCATTATGTAAGGACATAGGAGAAGGTGGCTGTGTGCAAGCCAGGAAGAAAGCTCTCATCAGGAGTAGAATCTGCCAGCACCTTATCCTGGACTTTGCAGCCTCTAGAACTATAAGAAGTAAATTTCTGTTTAACAGAAAGTAAAAACTTCTGTTTAATAGAAGTAAAAATCTGTTATTTAAACCCCCAGTAAATGGCAGCCTGAGCTAAGATAGGCACTCAGGAAAAAAGGGAAGGAAGGAAGGAAGGAAGGAAGGAAGGAAGGAAGGAAGGAAGGAAAAATGCTGGTCTCCTTTGCGTCGTGGAAACAAGTCTGAACTAATGGGATGCAAAGGCAACTTCCTGGTCATGCCCTTAAAGGAAATGGGAATTCCCTCATTTTCCCTTTTCTTCCTTTCTTCTTCATGCTGGCAGGACAAAGTGCCGAGCAGATAAGAGCAATACTCAAAGTGGAATAACAACATAGGAAAAACCAGGCCCCTGGCCTCTCTATGGAGACCTCTATGGAGAGGTCACCAAACCTCCCCAGACTTTTAGGAGACAGAGAAGGAAAACTGCATCTTGTTTAAAACCTTGCTGTTTCCAACCTCCATGACAAGCAACTAAACCGACATCTAATCAATACATTCAACTAATTAATATAGTCACAATGTGAGTATTCCTTAAAAGAGCAACACAAAAAAATTGTCACATAAATTCCTCCTAACCAATAGGGCTGTTCCCAGAAGGTTAAGAAAGGAGAAAAAAGGAAATCTAGATTCCAGAAAAAAGACATACAGAGAAGCAAAAAAAAAAAAAAAAATTTCATCTACTGCAATTTTTTTTCAGGCCTACCCAGGTCAACCATATGCCCAGCTTATAGTTGAGCTTTGTCAACAAAACATCTTGTCAAACACACCACCATCCCATTCTGCACCCCCCAGCTCACATTCTAACCCTCTTTTAAGGGCCTCTTTTAAAGCCCTCAAGGTCCTTAAGGAACCCATCCGCCTCCAGCTGTGGTCAGCTCATGTTGCACCCACCTCCTTCTCCCCCTTCCTCTGCACACTTACAGTTTACTAAACCTGAGATTCCAACTACATACTCATTTCAGACATGAGACACAGAAAGAAAAGAAAAGAAAAGAAAAGAAAAGAAAAGAAAAGAAAAAAGGAGGGAGGGAGAGAGACAGAGAGATGAGAGAAAGAGAGGGAGAAAAGGAGAGAGAGAAAAGAAGAAAAAGGGAAAATGGGAAGGAAGGAAGGAAGGAAGGAAGGAAGGAAAGAAGGAAAGAAGGAAGGAAGGGAAGGAAGGAAAGGAAAGGAAAAGAAAGGAAAGGAAGAAGAGAGAAGGGGGAAAGGGGTGAGGGAGGGAGGAAAGGAGGGAGGAAAAGAGAAGGAAAAAAAAAAGAAAAGAAGAGAAAAAAGTCTAATTTGACTCACATACCAGAGCCCCATAAATCTATCCTACCCCATGGCGCCATGTGCCCTCCAGAGATTGCTTACACGTGCACTGTGGTAGCTGCTGCAGGGCACAGGCTGTGGTCCGGCCACACGGCCAGACTCACCACGAAATGCAAGGTGTTCCCTGTATCTGCTCAAGCCAAGTGGGAAGTATCCTTGACTGTGACTTCTGTTACCTGTTTGCTCTGCTTATTTATCTATCGGTATTTCTATTATCTCAATACGAAATCATTTGCTGAGAGATTAAGTAAAAGGCAGAATAAGATCCATCAGAAAACCAATTCATGCCACTGATATATCTATAAATTACCACTCCTAAAAAGTCAGTCTTTTTTTTTATCTTTCTACAAAGGAAAAAGAACAGAATCAATGAGAGAAGCTATAAAAGAATGAGGTAAACTCAAAAAAAAAAAAAAAAGATGTAAAAACATTTGTGTGCTTTCTTATTATTGGTTAATCTTTATATGTAAATGCCAAAAGTTTTGGAAGCAAAATAATCACAGAATGGAGAAAAAATGAGCAGTCTTAATGAAAAAATCAAATAAATCTTATATCCCTCATTATTGCTTTTTATTGACTCCACGCCATGTTGCTCATATTATATGATTTAATGTAAAGAGAAAGCATTGTCTGCCCCAACACAGCTTTCTCCACTATCACCAACTGGCATAGAACCCAACATTTCACAACAAGAAATTAATTTATTTTGGTTAAAATGACTGCATTTTCAAGAGATCCCTATTAAAATTATTCCACTTGCATATCACTTTATTTGCATAAAGTAGTCGTATTTAATCTTCATTTAATCGTGATTTAGTCCTTTTAAACCAGTGAAGCAACTACCACTGACCTCATTTTAAAATAAATAAATAAATAAATAAATAAACAAACAAACAAATAAAAGTAAAGTCATATATTTTGTGAAGGCTGAATGAGAATTCAAACTCCCAGAATTCAAATTCTAATACCGAGTTCCGTGTTCTCCCTGCACTTCACACTGTCCACCCTGAACTACAGTCATGCAGGATAGAATTTTGCAATAGGGTCCTCCCTGCCACATGCCACAATCAGGATTTTCTTGCAGAGCACAGATCATTGCAACTGTAATCACATAACAGCGTCCACTTATTTATTTCCAGATGCCCCCTGCTGAAGAATCCCGGATCCTTATGTTTCCACACAAATGTTATCTTCTTATTTGGCAGAAAACACGATGATAACAATGACAGAGACTTACAGGGCTTAACCGACACTTAATGAATTCTCCTTTTATAGGATTCCAGCCAAGTATTCAACAAACCATGCAGCTCTCAATATAAATGGTATTTCCTCCATTCTGAAATAAGCTCACCCCTAACGGGTAAGGCTGACCCTTTGTCCCCTTAAATAAATGGAAAGCGCCTAATATTCCAAAGGTAAGAAAGTCAAGGCTGGCAAGGTCCTTATGTAGCATAAATTGATACCATTTCTTAATTACAGAATTCAGACGTATTTTATATAGGCAAATCAAAACCGACAGTATTTCTCCTTTGTACTTTGTTGAGGTATTTTTACATCTCGAGGTCATTTTAAAATATAAGAAACAATCATTAAAACAATAGATATTTGTTACCATCTGTATATAGAAGATAATAGCACCAAAGATTCGATTCAACATGATAGAGGCAATGAGGAAGCACACATAATTCTACCTTGGGGAAGTAGCTCTTAAATTTAATCTTTAAAAAAAAACGAGAGGAGTCTTTCAGGCAATAAAGAGGAAAAGTCATTTTGCAGAGGACACATAACACATACAGAAGCACAGGGGCACAATTAAGGAACACACAATGGTTGTTTATAGCTGGAACCCAAGCAACCACTAGGGGAAAATGCCCAGAACGAGACTGGAAAGATGAGTATTTGACCCTTAACTGCTAGCTGCCTGGACAAGTCAGGCCCGCTTCGAGGTGTGCAAACTCTTCTCAGTCCTTTTCTTAAACTGCAACAACCAGCTACAAGCGATGAACCCAGAACCCGACAAGCTAATGCTGGGATCTGATTGACCAATGTGCGCTCGATGCATCACCAGGCACACTCCTCCTCTCTACCTGCTTGTGAGGTAAGTACTATTAGTCCCATTTCATCAGTGAGTAAACTGAGAGCAAAAGAGAATAAGTAACTACCCAAATTTATACCACTAGTGACAGAACCAAGCACACAAACAACTCAGCCTAACCCCCAACTCCAGTGAAATTACCATACACCGCATGGAAATAATAACTTACAAAAACCGTACCTACCAACATTTGTTCTGTTCGATTTATCTTACAAAATAATTTCAAATTCGTTATCTGGATCAATCTCCCTGAAAACCCTATAAGAAAACTGAAGGCTCAGAGGGTTATCCCAAGTTTAGCTGGTTAACTGGTGAATCAGGGGCTGAAGACATTCCAGAATGCTGGTCTTTTGTTCAAACCATTATTCTTTTAGGAAAATCTATAGATTAACGTTTATGAAGGAACTAAAGTCCTTGAGGGTAAACTAGGAACGAAGTTACTGAACAGTAAGAAACTGTAAATTAACGAAGGAAATTGCTGATCTGGATTTTGCTTTGCACTTCACTAAATCTACTCTGAGGGTCACCACATATCTTTGCTGCATAGAAGACGCCGGAGTGGCGGGCGCCTGGGTGGCTCAGTCGGTTAAGCAGCGGACCTTAGCGCAAGTCAGGATTTCACGGTTTGTGAGTTGGAGCCCCGAGCGGGCTCTGTGCTGACCGCTCAAAGCCTGGAGCCTGCTTCCGATTCTGTGTCTCCTCTCTCTGGCCCTCCCCTGCTCACGCTCGCTCTCCCTCTCTCTCTCTCTCTCTCAAAAATAAAAAATTTTTTTAAATTTAAACTTTTGTAAAAAAGAAGTTACTGGAATGGGAGCGCTCCAAACCCCTTTTGGCCTGGTGCTGGCTGATTCGGGCTGATTTTCGCTCAAATAAACTTTTAACGTTTTTAATACGCCTCAGTTTATCTTTTAACAGTTCTGGTGTCAGAAGGAACGGAAGAAACCCCCGTGAGCCCCCAGGAGCACCGAGCAACCAAACGTAGGTACCTGTGGAGCCCCTTGAACTCGCCGCGTTCTCACTGCCTCCGGAGGTGGGGGGTAAGCACCTCTTGGATCCCGGACTCTGGTTCTACAGCTTTTGCATGAAGGGCCTTCAGACTTCAGAACGACTTCTTTCTCCCACTAGTCTGGAACCAGCCTGAACCAGCTGGGTCTGACTTAAAAACCGAACTGGGTCCAGACTCGGGCTAAGTCCCCGGATCGGACCGGGTCTGACCTAAAAACCGGACTGGATTTTCCTTAAGCGGAACTGGGTCCAGTGTGAGGCCCCCAGGTGAATAAAATTTTGTTTTTAAGGCAGAACAAGTAGCTTAACCTTACCAAAGATAATCTTGAATTACAGTGGTCATTGTGGAGAACTTGGAACCATCTTAAATAAGTGTATCCCTTTTCAAGGTGCCCCAGAGAAAAAGAGCCCCACACTCACTATAAAGGCTGGCGGGAAAATTATTTTTTCTCCTCTACAGCTTCTGGTGACCAGAATGAGACCTGCTGGGACTGTCCACTCACTCTAGAGAGCGCAGACGGCATTGTAGGAAAATTGGCAGAAGCCAGCTAAGAGTGAGGAAGAATTCTTACCAGAATCAGCTCTCGAAGCTCTCTCTCTACGGTGCCTGGTCAAGACAGGAAGGTAAAATTTCACACTGTCCCTTCCTTTCCAAATTCAGATTGGCAGGAAAAAAACATTAGTTAACAAACCTTTCTGCCCCAGGGACAGCTGTTGTCTTCTTGTTTATCTCATTTGTGTCCTAAGAACTTGACTCAGCAATCATCAGTTTGGGGGCTCCAAAAATATGGCCAGACAGAAATGTGGGTTGCACCCCATTTGCAGCTAGATGTGGTATTACCAAAATGAATTTGTAAAGAGCTCTGAAGAGTTTAACCATGTTGACTCTCTCCTTTTTTATAAATCTTTTAACACTGGCTCCGGTAACATTGTTCCGAATTTTCTCTAACCCTTTCCATTGCTCCTTCAGCCCTTGAAGATTGGTTCTTCTTTTTTTTTTTTTTTTTTTAACGTTTATTTTTTATTTTTGAGACAGAGAGAGACAGAGCATGAACGGGGGAGGGCCAGAGAGAGATGGAGACACAGAATCTGAAACAGGCTCCGGGCTCTGAGTGGTCAGCACAGAGCCCGACACGGGTCTCGAGCTCATGGACCGCGAGATCATGACCTGAGCTGAAGTCGGATGCTTAACCGACTGAGCCACCCAGGCGCCCCGAAGATTGATTCTTCTTTAAACTACTCACCAGTGGGGCGCCTGAGTGGCTCGGTCGGTTGGGTGTCCGACTTCGGCTCAGGTCATGATCTCACGGTTCGTGGGTTCGAGCCCCGCATCGGGCTCTGTGCTGACAGCTCAGAGCACGGAGCCTGCTTCAGATTCTGTGTCTCCGTCTCTCTCTGACCCTCCCCCGTTCATGCTCTATCTCTCTCTGTCTCAAAAATAAAAAATAAACGTTAAAAAAAAAAAATTTTAAACTACTCATCAGTGTTGACCCCAGATAGAATCCCTGCTTCTCTTCTCTTCCCTTCCTACTTTATTTACCCTCCGTGGGTAACCTCCTCTATAATCAAGACTTAACTGCTATTAATTTTATGAAGTTTTAAATCCACCAGGCAAGACTTCTTATCTGGATATTCTGATGCGTATTTGCAAGTACCTTCTCAGCTGCCCCACAATTGTCTGTTTGATGCTCATGTTCAGAACTGACCCCATCATCTGGTCACCAGGCTTATTTTTGGGTACACCTGTGTTGATGAATACCAGTTGCCCATGCCAGAAATTTCGAAATGCTCAACCACTATTTCACTTACCCTCAACCCCATTTCCAATTACTCCCCAAATCCTACACGTATTTCCTCCTAAGTATTCCTGGAATTTGTCCCATTCTCTCCACTTCTACTGGCACTACCTCATCATTTGGTTTAGTCTATTTAATGATCTCCAACTTAAATCCCTGAAGACAGTCTTACCCTTTCCAATATAACCCTACTCAAATTGTCTTCAAACTGTGGTCCCCAGTCTGGTGACAGTTCTGTAAATTGTTTCTTGTCCACAAGGAGATAAGGAGCTTGCACCAGAATGTCCCTAAAGCACACTGCTCAGTTCAGCGGACGTTTTGTTTTGTTCTGTTTTGGAACTCTTTTTTGCTTAATGTTTATTTATTTTTTGACAGAGCGAGAGGCAGAGCATGAGCAGGGGAGGGGCAGAGAGAGAGGGAGACACAGAATCTGAAGCAGGCTCCAGGCTCTGAGCTGTCAGCACAGAGCCCGATGCTGGGCTTGAACTCACCAGCCATGAGATCATGACCTGAGCCAAAGTCAGACACTTAATCGACCGAGCCACCCAGGGGCCCTGATATTCATTCTTTATCAATGAAAGAAGCAAGGCATTGATCATGCATCCCCGGGTCAAGCTATGTGGTTCCCACCCCTCTGTGGTTTGCCTTGTCCCCCTTCCCCCGGGCTGAGTCAGGAAAGCCTGTTGTACTCTGTGCTTACAGCAATAGGAGCACCCATCATATTACTTTAAAATTTTTTACTCATATATTTCCTGCCACGTCCCATAAATTTTAGCTGAGCAAATGATTGAACAAATGGATAAATTATTTATACAGGAAAAATCCTACAGAATCAGATATGGTCTATTTCTAGCCCACGGGCTTTTTATTGAAATAAAATATGTTAAGTATGTGCATATTTTAAAACAAATAGTTTATTGGCTTATTTCAAGATGACTTTAGTCAGATGACACACAATATACCTGATACAGAAAATGTTTCTATAAGTTTACACAGGAAGAAATTCTGACCCACTACTACTATTTTTGGCAGCGATTTCTGTAGACAATTTGCTGTCCAAATCAGATTTGGCACCCGAGATCCATTTCTACATCTACTTGGCCCAAAGCTTACTGTACATATCACTTGCAACCTAGTTTTTCAAAACATTGTGATGTTTTTGAAATTGTATGAGCATGCATTTTAGTCCCATGATAGGTAAATATGTGTGTGTGCTATATTCTTGAAGGCACAAGAAATGTGATTTATGTAAACACACACACATGCCCACAAAACAAAACAAATACATCCAATCACCCTGTACATTGAGAAATTTGATTATTTTCAAAGAAACAGCTTGGAGATCTACTTCCCCGCGCTGTTTACAGCCGCAGCTGCTTGCAACTGGCCACCGTCTTCACTTCGATTATTTGCGCCTTTGACTTGTAATTATCCATGTTGTATAGATAAAACATGAAAAATAAACAGCATTTGTTCTATCCTTTCCCTGCAACACCTCCACTTTTGACTCTACATGAATTCTCAAAAGTGGCAATTCAGCTTGACCTGGTCACCAACCTTTAGGCCTACTCAGTGGAGAATGTGTATCTGAGATAACGCAGGTTGACACGGGGAAGCTGCATTGTCTTGGAATTCCCTCGCAAATGACATCTTCACAAATAGTCTTGTGATTTGTGTGGAAGGCAGCAGATGTCCTGATTGTCAGATGCCTTTCTGTACTGTTGTTAAGTGCAGGAATACCTTATTTAATATTTCTGGCTTAGGAGAATTTGCTATTTTTTCACTCTCTGAGGCACTACTTATCTCCAAAACCAAGTAAACAAGAGCTAACTATTTTATGACTTGAATTATAAATCACATTTCTTTCATATTTTAAGAGTTCAGAAACTGGGATGTGTCTGAAAATCAATGTGTACATAAATGTGGCAATTTCTTCTTTCGCCCGTTAAGGAGTTGTTACAGTGGTGATGTGTCTAATAACTGACGATGTCTTAAACCTGATGAAAAGCCATATTAAGTTCATAAAGTACCTTTTGAAAAACAAGTACGCTGATGTCAAGTAACCTGTTTTCTAATGTTCTTCACAAAAACATCCAAGTTACTGTGCAACGAATCCATATTCATTTCCACTGATGCAATACATGAAATTTGAATTCATTACAGTGAGTCTTTAAGGAGAAAGAGTAAGCCTTCCTAGTTTTGTACGTATACACCCTAGTACATACTAGCATATGGTAGGCTCTAAAATGATCTCTGTTGAATGAAGGAGTGAGGATAATTATTGTGCATTGAAAAAGCACAGTGGGTATCTAAGCTTCTCGGCCCCGTCTCTAAGCAAGGATTCAACAGAATTACAAAGACTTTCAGAATCTCAAAGAATATTCCTTCCAATTGTTATGAAATTCCCCACCTGGCATTTGGTCTTAGAATCCTTACTAGGACCAGAGATCAGGAGGAAAAAGAAAGAAATTAGGAGGCTTCCCTTTTCTAAGCCCCAGATTTTTGTCACACAGATACAGAAACAAAAGAAAGTGCAGTCTTGGTTTTATTTTTATATTTTTCTCTTCCCATATCCTTCAGCTTAAAAGGAAATGAGAAATGGTCACATCTAACCAATAACTTTGAGGAAACTGAATCCCATAACTAACATGATTTGTCTAAATTCATGCAGGTTCTAAGTAGCAGTCTGCTACTTAGAACCTGGATTCAAACCCATGCCTATTGACTCCAGGGCCAATATTTTCTCCATGGCATCAGTTCTGCCAAACGGAAGAACCGCCTCCTTAGGCAAGGGGTTGCAAATTCCTCCAGCTCAGTAACAAGGCAGTCTCAGTGTGATGCTCTACATGGGATCTCCCCAAAGCTCAAATAAATCTTGGTCTTTACCTTACCCTAGGTAGAATAATTACTTGTACCGTCAAAGCTAAGGGGGCAGGGCACGCTGTATTTGCTGTCAGCTCAATTTTAAAATTCTTTTCCTTTTTTTAGCAATGTACCCACACCTTCCATGCATGGATTTTCCTTGCCATTTTCCCAGGGCTAGCTGCAGCCCCGTCTGAGATTTTATATGTTAGAATCTTGAAAAAAGTTTTGCTTTATGTTAGCTTCTTGTGATACGATATTTACTTTTGCCAATGTAACTTTTATTATCATTTTACACTATTTTTAGCTTCATTCTATAATTGTTCCTGGCCATCATCTGAATTGTCTAGTTTATTAGTCACACACTTTTCATTTCCCCATATTATGTGTTTAGTCACTCTAAAATTTGCAAAACCAAACCAATGAATATTTTGGGGGACCATTTCTTTTAACCTTCAATTTTGTCCTCCTGAGCTTCTGCCCTGACTTTGTATCTGAGTATCGCCTTTCTTTTTAGCATTTTCTCTGCTTTAATTTGGCAATCATCATCCTAAATTTTACTTTTCTGGGTCTCACTTGATTCTCAATTACAATCTAACTGAATTATGATGGCTATCACTCGGTTAAGCAGTCCCTTATGTCTACATCGCCAATCATTTCCTCTGTGTTACTCAAAAGACAGACATAAATCATTTCCTTTCTTGTTTGTTCCTTTAAAGTCCATATTGGGTAACCAACCAGTTCCCTACCGTGTACACAAATGTGGAGTTAAACTGATTTCTTTTAACATCCTGTGGGCCAGTTACGTCCAAATGGGAGAACATGTCCATAACCCCTTATTTATTCTTTTCATATACCCTTTCCTTGTTTTTCCGTTTCCTCAGACAGCATTAGCCACATTCCCTCATATCAGTTTACCCTATGACTAAATTTAATTTTGAGTTGCTTAACAATGATACTACAGTTCTTTAAAGGTCTTCTCACTTTCTCAATTACTCCCAAACTTCATTTAGTTAGAAATTTGTACCTCCAAATTGGGTGAAATAGTCACATCTTGTTATATACGAGCAGCAGGAACATGTACACACAGTAAAGTGTAGATGATTCTGAAAAACTGTAGGCTTTCATCAAGTTGTGTACACAAATGGAATTTCTAAAACGGCTGAAATGTCCAAAACAGTTTCTTCTCATAAGTTGCCTGTAGATGGGAATTAGGAGTCCTGAGCTGTTGTCCTGTCTCCATCATTAATTATTGCATGACTTTGAGACAGTTTCTTAAATTCCATGTCTTTTTCTGGAAATATGACTCTCCTTGTGATGCAATAGGGCTAATAATTTACTCAGCAACCATTCTCTCAAAGACTGTTCAAAGTCAACTTAAGCCAGTCTTAAACCACATCATCACAAATTCTGAATAAGTTAGATCTGAATTAATGAGTTTAAACTATATTTTTTGATTTTGAGAACTGATGGCACAGGACTCATTTATTTAAACCAATTAAGAAGATCATTACTTTTAAAAAAATGGAAAAAAAGATTATATGCATCTCCAACAGCCAAATGAATAGGAGGGAGAAGGAATGCGGATGATTCCAAGCAGTAGGCAATCCAAAAACTTATCTTCTATAGATTGAAGCACAAGACCCAAAAACAGAATGAGTAGGGAAATAAAACTAATAGAGAAAATCCTTTGTTTCCAGGTTTATTGAGGTATAATTGAGAAATAAAATTGTATATATTTTAAGGTGTGCAATGTGCTGGTTTGATATATATATATATATATATATATATATATATATATATATACACACACACACACACACACACACTGTGAAGTGATTCCCAAAATCAAGTTAATATACCCATCACATCACAGAGTTATTTTTTCTTTTTTTTTCCTTTTTTTTTTTTCTTTTTGGTGATAACACTTGAGATCCACTCTCTTGGCAGATTTCAAGTATACAAAACAATGTTATTGACTATAGCACCATGGTGTATATTAGATCCTCAGAACTTATTCATCTTATAAGCTGAAAGTTTATGCCCTTTGACCAACATCTCCTCATTTCCCCCACACCTCAGCCCCTGGCAACCAGCATTCTGTTCTCTGTTCCTGTGAGTTCAACTTTTTTTAGATCCATATGTGAGTGAAATCATACAGTGTTGATTGTCGTGCCCCCACCACATCCCTACACATATACATAAGTGCATCACAAAAATCCTGTTACACAGTTCTGAAATAGAGTGAATTCTTCTGAAGAAACCACGTAATTGAAGCTGTATGAATAGTAGGCTAATTTTGTGGTTAATATTTTGTTAGAGGAGACTTACACATTCTTAGTATACACAGGACAAGATCCCACTAAAGACAGATGATTTCATTCTATGGATCATTAGAATCTCACCAATACCTGACCCTGGAATTAGTACATCACTACAAACAGGAAATGGAACCATGAGAAAGCTTAGAACTGCCTTTTGATCTCATCCACAAGAGTACAAAATGGCAAACAGGTTATTCTTATGTGATAGTACCTTTGGAGGAGCTGAAAAGTTGTTACTTTAAGAACTAAGTTATGGAAAAAGATAGGTCTGTGAGCCTTGGGGATGAGTTAAGTATAGTAGACTCAAAAAGTTGAACTGTATAAGTTTGACTATTTTAATTTTTCTATCTTTTTTTCTCCCCCTCCCCCGCCCCCAAAATCTCATAAAACTCCTAATCAGCCTCATCTGGGCAGCAGGGGAAGCCAAAAGAAAGGTTCTAGTCTAGACTTGAGTTGGAGCTTTAACGGGGGAGCGGCAAATGAAGAGGATCAACAGAGGTTGGCACCAGGGTTCAGGGTAAGAGAAACTTGAAGAGATGGTGAACTTGGGCTAGGAGGAAGGGAAAGAATGGACTACTTGCTTTCATAAGGTTTTGAGAACAAGATAATCCTTCTAGTTTCTTCTGAAACTTATCTTTAATTTTGGATAAATGCCATGGAAAAAATCACTATTAGAAAAAAATAATTTTAATTTAAAAAATCAGGAGCTTCCAAATAATTTAAGCAAATTTTTTTAAATACCTGATTTTGAATGGATATGAAACTTGAGATTCTAATTTGCTATTAACATTTTAAATTATATACATGAAATGTCAGACCAATCAAGTGGTGATTATGCAGAAAGCTCCTTAATACATTATAGTGATTAAAACAATCTATACAACAGATATTGAGTGTCCTAAAAAAAATATTTGGACATAGTCATAAAAACAATAAAACAGTTTTTTGATATGGGACTTTATTACTTGCAGTCTCCTACATATCAATGAACTGCTAGTTTAATATTTATAAATAGATAAGAGGTGAATGGAGAGTGAGTGGACAGATGGATAGGCCAATTGAGAAATAACCTCTCAAGGAGAATATCTTTTTTTATTGTGGTAAATGTGTGTGTATATATATGTATATATGTATATATATATGTGTGTGTATATATATATACATATATATATGATGAGATCTACCTTAACAAATTCTTACGTGTGCCTTACAAAATTTTTAAATATTAACATAAAACAGGAGATCTTCAAAGAGAGTTATCTTTAACATAGATTGAACTCTTGTATGACCAAGTGTATACATTTAATAAGAAAATCTCTGAAAGTAAAAATATTCAATTTTTTGAATAAACTATTAATATATAGTATACTAATATATATACTAATATATAGTATACTAATATATATATATACTAATATACATATATACTATATATATGCTATATACTATAGTATAGTATATAGTATATAGTATAGTATAGTATATAGTATATAGTATATAGTATATATATAATCTCCACTAGTTAGAGAATATATATATATACATATATATGTAAAATAAAAAGCTGTATGGATAGTACACTAATTTTATAGGTAAGATTCTGTTATATTATATTTTTATATGTTTATGTATAGTATGAATATATATTCTTTTTCCTTGAAGCAAAAAAAACATTATTAAAGACCTGGGGTCCCTGGGTGGCTCAGTCGGTTAAGTGTTCAACTTTGGCTCAGGTCATGATCTCATGGTTCATGGGTTCAAGTCCCCTATCGGGCTTTGTACTGACAGTTCAGAGCCTGAAGCCTGCTTCAGTTTCTGTGTCTCCCTCTCTCTTTGTCCCTTCCCCCGCTCATGCTCTCTCAAAAATAAAATAAACACTTAAAAAAAATTATAAAGACCCATCTGATACAGTTTAAAGACTGCACTATGATCTAAAACAATTCATTTTGAGTTCCAAACCAATACAAGTGGGTTGAGAACATTTTGAAGAATTTTTCTTTTCAATAGGGGTAACAGTTCATTACTAACAATTCCAAATTCATTGATTCCAAAAAGTTTCATCTTTTAATACACTTTCTACAAATCTTTTTTTAATCGCTGAAAGAGTTATATTTTTGCTCTGAGAATGAATACATCTTTATTAGAAAACAAATGGTAAATGATCTATTTTACAGATTTAATATCAGTATTTCTTGCTATTCCTTCAGCTTTTTTCACTTTGAAAACGTGTGCTATTTTGAAACATTTGTTTTCTCTGATCTAACTCTGCTTTTTAGCTACATTTAGCTCATATTGTGGCATAAAAGTTGGTTTTAATTCTCATTAGCCTTTAAGGCATCAGGTCCTAACTCCATTTTCCATGTCTCCTCTTAAGACATCTTAAAGTTAGAAAGTTCAAAGCTAATTTTGCCATCACCAAAACTCCAAATACTATGGATTTGTGTTTTCAGTTAGCTGCACATTAGAACATAAACTCTTCTGGGACTAAGTTTCAATCTCAGAGAGAATCTATAATATTGATAAGCTGCTTTACCCCTTCAATCCCTGATGACCATTTAATGCACTCAAGAGTCATATATTAAGAGATTCGATATCAAATCAAATTGCCCAAAGTCCCTAAATGAATTTCAGACCTTGACCACTTCAGACTAATTAAATGGAAAAAATGGAGCTAGCAATCTCAGTAATTGAGCTTGCTAGACAGTCTTAAATAGATATAAAATGATGTCATTGTAACTCCAACCATCAGTCCATAAACTCTAGGTATTTCAAAACAATTTAAAGCATCCTATCTTGAATCTGGTTTTGTAATAAGAAAACTGTATTTTTGATTCACTGTTCACCTTACCCTATAAATCATGCCGATTTTGGTTTTTAGGGAATACTATCTACCTAGTTGGTTACCAATACAGCATTCAATTTGCAACAGAACTTGGCCTTTCTGCCCATACTTCTTTTGAAGAAACAATTACACATTTGGGAATAATTGGTCCTTTATACTCACCTAAACTTCTCAGAGTTTCTGGCAGATAGCCAGTAAGAATTAAGTAGTAAACCATAATTTCTATCTGCATATTTAGATGATTCTTATCTTCTCTCTTGAATGAAATTATTAAAAAGCATAAATCATAAGGAAAATTAAAGCCAAGTCCCAAAGGCCAAATAGAAGAATGATTTTCTTCAGTATATCTAGATATATAATTTGTTTATTCATGTATTCATATATCAAATATTTACTGAGCACTAATGCACAAGGTACTCTTCTAGGTACTGACAATAAAAGGTAAACAAGGCAATAATGTAATCACTTCTCTCAATTGAGGTTAAATTCTAGTAGAGAAGAACAAAATTAAACAAATAAATGAACAAGAGAACTCCAGATAAAATCATTCTGTTTACAATATCATTCAAATAAACATATATACATAAACATAGATGTACATATATAAAATATAAATATATATATATTTATATTTATATATATAAAATATAAACATGTGTTGGTGAGGACGCAGAGAAAGGGAAACCCTTTTGCACTGCTGGTGGGAATGCAAACTGGTGTGGTCTCTATGGAAAATGTAAGGAGGGTGCTCAAAAAATTAAAAATAGAACTACCCTTCTACCCAGGAATTGCACTACTGGTTATTTATCCAAAGGATACAAAAATGCTGATTCAAAGGGGCACATGCACTCCAATGTTTATAGCAGCACTATCAACAATAGCCAAATTATGGAAAGAGCCCAAATGTCCATCAACTGATGAACGGATACAGATGTGATACACACACACACACACACACACACACACACACACACACACAAAATGGAATACTACTTGGTGATGACAAAGAATGAAATCTTGCCATTTGCGACAACATGGATGGAACTAGAGGGAGTATGCTAAGCGAAATAAGCCAGTCAGAGAGAGATATCATATGTTTTCACTCATATGTGGAATTTGAGAAACACAATAGATGAGCATAGGAGAAGGGAAGGAAAAATAAGATAAAAACCGAGAGGGAGGGAAAACATAAGAGACTCTTAAATACAGAGAACAAACTGAGAGTTGCTGGAGGGGAGGTGGGTAGAGGGATGGGCTAGAGGGGTGATAGGCATTGAGCAGGGCACTTGTTAGGATGAGCACTGGGTGTCATATGTAACAGATGAACCACTGGGTTCTATTCCTGAAGCCAAGACTACACCATATGTTAACTAACTTGAATTTAAATTTAAAAAGTTAAATTAAATTAAAAAGGATAAACATGAACAAAAGCTTGACATCTGCCATTCTAAATAACTAGGATGGCATTTCATCAAGCACTTGTAACCAGGGAAATGATGCTGGTTCTCAGAACAAAGATGTTTAAAGAAGACATTTCAGAAGACATTTTAAAAAGAAGAAGAAAAAGTAAAAATGATCATTTTTCTCCAGGTCCATTCAGTTCTTTAAATATGACACTTTAAATATATATGCCCATTTATAACATTAATCAATGAGGCAATGACGATGCCCAATGACGGAATTATCAGATCTGCTTGAAACCCAGATTATTAACTTCCTCTTCATTTGCTAACAACTAAAAGAACAACCTTAATGCAACTTAAGCTTATGAGTAAATACATGACCAGATGCCGTTTGAATGACAGTCTTTCATTCAGGGATATGCTAGAGCCAGCTGAGACCCTACTCATGAAAGCCAGTAATTAAAATTTCCAGAATTTGGTCATCTTGTTGACATCATATTCGTAGCCTGAATCAGCTATAGTGGGTGTGTTTACACCACAGAAATTGGCAAACACTAAAAATCAGGGCTTTTTTTTCTTTTTTAGATACAGCAGTGAAGTATTTCTACCGCTTCCAGTAAACAATAATAGACAATAATGAGGTTAAAAGCTACCTTTTTTTCAAGCTTAACTTGAAAATTCAGCATGTTGAGGATATGCCAAGTGATGTGCTAAATAAACAACCTAATTTAATCCTCACAATAATCTATTGAAATTAGATTATCAGTAATTCCATTTTACAAATGAGAACACTGAAACACAGAAAGATTAAGTAAAATGGCTAGCATCCCACAGCTAGATAATGGTGGAACCAAGAATCAAATCTAAATCAAATCTAAACCCAAACAATAAACTGAGGGAGTCACCTGGATTAGGCTCTAAGGAGAAAATTCACTAGCTCCTTTTCATGACTTTACTCCAGGGCTGGATACTGGACCCTCAAAGATGTCACAGATACCATTGATTATTTATCCAAAATCCACCCCCCAACACACACACACACACTTCTTTGTTAGTTTATAGAATACTACCTGATATCAATAGGATTGATGACAATATTCTCAGGGAAGATGTTCAGAACATTTTTAGGTAATCTTGCTTTATAATGCAGCTCATTTCTACTCTTCCCATAAACCTTCAGTAGAAACCTATTAACCTTCGGTATTTCTGGAGTCACATTTGATTGTGTGTGGTTTTCTTTACTATGGCAACATATGACATTGGCCAAATAGTTGATGTAAGAAAAGATTGGAGATTGCTGGAAAGCTCGGTATTGTACAGAATTTACATTAGTCAAAGTAATAACCTTGTTATTTGAGACCAGTGTTAAGAATTGTTAATTTTTCTCACAGCAAATCTGTAAGAAGAAAAATAAATCCACAAGGTCTGGAAGGGAGAGAATAGGTCAGGCAATAGGAATAGATCACTAAGATGTGACCCTAATGCCTTAGTGTCCAAACCAATAGACTTATTTCCTACCTAGAAAAATATTTATTTATAACATTAGCCTCTTTCACATGCTATCCCCTCTGTGATGTTTATTTTACTCAGGCTGTACTATTCTAATTATCTGTATATTATTGTAGTAACATTTAAGTATATTCTGAAGTAATAGTTTAACCTTTGAATCCTTAAACATACTGAAAAAAAACATAACCAGCTATCATATCTTTATGGTTCTGTTTTAAGACATTGGAAACTATGACTAAAAGAAGCATCTTGCTAATTTAATCTCAAAAAAATTGTTAAGATTATGATTATGACTAAGTCATTTGATATAGGAGCCTATTTATAAATTTGCATTTTAAGATCTTCCTCCTGTATAGTGACATGAATATCTTATTGATGATATATTACAAGATGTCTAAGTCTAATATAATAGTATTCTTAGGAATGATGATTATATTTCATACATAAATAGAGCTAGGCATCACATATATGATACTGACTTAAATGACAAAATCCAGGGGCGCCTGGGTGGCTCAGTTGGTTGAGCGTCTGACTTCGGCTCAGGTCATGATCTCGTGGTCTGCAAGTTCTAGCCCCACATCGGGCTCTGTGCTGACAGCTCAGGGACTGGATCCTGCTTCGGATTCTGTGTCTCCCTCTCTCTCTGCCTGTCCCCTGCTCATGCTGTGTCTCTCTCTCTGTCAAAAATAAATAACCATTAAAAATTTTTTAAAAAATGACAAAATCCAACTTTCCTCTTACAACCTTCATATGAAAAAAATTAGTTCACTGAGGTGAAAAAATTGGAGCTTGGGTGGCTCAGTTAGTTGGGCATCCGACTTCAGCTCAGGTCATGATCTCACTGTTCCTGAGTTCAAACCCCGAGTCATTCTTAGTGCTGACAACTCAGAGCCTGGAACCTGTTTCAGATTCTTTATCTCCCTCTCTCTTTCTCTCTATCTGCCCTCCCCTGCTTGTGCTCTTTCTCTCTCTCTCTCAAAAGTAAATAAACATTAAAAAAAAAAACTTTTTTTAATTGGTTCACTGGTACTAAGTTGCATTTAGCAATATTCTAATAAGAAGGAAAAGAGAAAGAATCATATGAAGCCGTTAAAAGTTAATTTGTGGGGTGCCTGGGTGGCTCAGTTGGTTAAGCCTTAGACTCTGGATTTCGGCGAAGGTCATGATCCCACAGTTCCTGAGTTCCAGCCCCGACTGAGTCAGCACAGAGCCTGCTTGGAGTTCTCTCCCCATCTCTCTCTGCCCCTACCCTACGCATGCTCTGTCTCTCAAAAATAAATAAACATTAAAAATTTTTTTAATCAAAAGAAATAAACTTAAAAAAATTAAAAGTTAATAATTTGTTTGAAATTAGTTTATCAGATTAAATAATCAGAACTAATAACCACAGCAGTGAGAGAACCAGGCAGGTATATTTTATGGAATAATAAAATTTCAGCTACCTCATACCAGCCTCACAAGTTGGATATCCCTAGAAACACTCACATCCAGCACAATTACTTTGAAAAAATGGAAATGCCAAACTTATATTTCAATTACCTACATTTTTACATCAAGTTAAATTTTCATAGCTACTTCCTATCATAAAAAAAGTTTCCTCTATTATTTTTCCTTATGAATAAGATTCATCTTTATTTCTAATACATTATGTTGGTTGTCTGGTATATCAAAGAAATCATTCAAAAAAAGATGCCTGAAATGCCGCTTCAAGAACATTATTTTAAAATATTAACACTGGCTGTCTCTGGTTAATTTTCCTTCCTTCTACCTACTGTTATATATTTGCCTAACCTTTCCATAATTTCCAAATTAAATTTAAAATACCTTTTCAAAAAATTTATGGGGGAAATAATGTTCCATTTGCGTGTATTTCTCTGCCCATTTGTGTGGATACAGAAGAATGCTGAAGGATTTAGAAACATAGACTCACCTGTAAAACAAATTTGCAAAGCACTCCACTGAGACAAATAAATATTTATTTTTCAAGCTGCAGGCAAAATTCAATTTCTTTAGATAGTATATAAAATGTGACTTAGTTGTCTCTGAGAATATATTTATTTTTCATCTTTAAGTCTAAAATGTGGTTTTAACGAATATTTTATTAATTTCTTTTCAAAACCCCTTTTACCTTTAGTCACGCAGAGCTTCACTATAAAAAGAAACTCAAAACCCCATTTTTCAGATGCTTTGTTGGGTAATATCTGCCCTCTTTATAGCTTTCGGCTCCACTCTCCCCCTACACACATAAATGGCACACATTTTATTCAAATCTTTATTCTCTCAGAACTTAGGAAGATTCGTTATTCTTTAAAACTGGTCATGTTGAGAACTTTCTGCCAGAAAATTAGAATAACTCATTTCCTTTATTTTCGCAGAAAGAGAATTTTCAACTTGACTACTTAATTTGCAGTAAGTTCAAATCCTGACTTTTCTCATTTTACAAAGAAAAATGTAGTAGCAGCCATTGGGAAGTACAGTAGCATATCACCTCAAAACATACTCATCCTTTTTGTTCTTAGCAATTTGTTAATTTTTCTGACTAGCAGTCTTGAAAACAATAGGAAATTTCATTATTCAGCTATAAAATAATCAATTTCAGTTAAAAGCGCTGATAATACGGAACACACTGTTTACTGGATATTAACAGCTAGTTGAAAATGAACTTTTGCAACATGTCTTCTTTATATTTTCAGCTCCCACAGAAATTATACACTGGTAGCCAGACTCGTTGATGGGCAACATGGTAGGACTCATGTGACAGTCATCTTTTATTAAGAATGATTTGCCCTGCCAGGAAATATATCTGAATATCTTTTATATATTGCCAGTGTTAGAACCACTAGTTAAAGTCGTCTATAACAGAGGATAATACAACAATAAATAAAGAGGCATAAGTTTTCTTTGTCATAGATTTCAATCTCTAACTCTTCACATAAAAAGATGTTATAACTTTGTGGGGTGTTTTTTCCCAAAGAGCCTGAATAAATACATATTTGCACTTTTGCATCCCCCAGCATCTGACTCAAATGCCAAATTATCTTATTTAAAGATATATGCAAAGGAATACCATCGCAAGTAACAGAAAACATAAGGCCAGTGAAATCAACAGACATGGGATAGCTCTGAAAACTATTTTCAGAATATGACATTAAAAACATTATTAAAAACTTTACTAGTGAAATAGCTGGTATATACAACTAGCTCCCCTTCCCAATATCCACACTTCCCTTTCTCTTTTCCAAATAATCCCTATTTGGGGAGTGGAAGGCAGAAAGATAGCAAAGTTCCCAAGTTTAAAAAAAAAGAAAGAATAAAAACCTCAGCAACTCTCGCAGCTAGAAGTAACATTGTGACAGTTCTGACCAATGGAAGTCGGTAAATGTTTCTGGGAAAACTGATTTGAGGGAACTTTGAGAACTTTATTTCTCTGATATAGATACCCTTTCTTTCCCACGTTCCCTCCTTCTTCCTTTCTGGAACATGAGATTGATGGCTGAGCTGCAACAGCCAGTTTGCAACTATGAAAGGGAAGCCAGAGGACTCACAGAGACCTTGGCCCTAGCACCCTTCACCTGCTAACCTGCTGCCAATAACTACCAATCACTGAACTACTTGTCACATGATAAAAAATAAAACAACTACTTGGTTAAATACCAAAGTTGGTTAGAAGCCTGAAGCAAATAAAAAATGTAAATTTTAAGGTTTTCCTTCCTCTTCAGTTGAGAAGATAATAAAATAAGCACTTTTTAAACTTCATGAAGTTTCCATCAGCTGGGAACTGTGCATTTTCCTAAGGCCATATCTACTTAGCCAAGAATTAAGCCAATCAACCTATGTGAAAAACAGCCATTTGACAATGACTCCTGAAAAACAGCAATTGATACACTTTCTAATGGCTAGTCAGGTCAAATACAATTCCAAACTATAAATTTCCCCAGGAATTTTGTGCCATGGAAAAGCCAGTCTTCCTGGACACATATCTATGCTTTCATTTAGTAGACAATGAAAAATTTGTATAACTATCTTCTTTCGTTTTTAGTCAAAAGAAAGAGAGTTACATTTTGCACACGACTGCAATAATTATCTTGTATCACATACCTGAAGAAATTATTGTCCAACTGCTTCTAAAACGGACATCTTGAGCAAGGCTGTGCTTCATGCCAATTATGAATAAACTGAAATTATATATAAAATTTTTCTGGTTTAGGGGCATCTGGGTGGCCCCATTGGTTGAGTGTCTGGCTTCAGCTCAGGTCATAATCTCACAGCTTGTGAGTTTGAGCCCCACGCCCGGCTCTGTACTGACAGCTCAGAGCCTGGAGCCCGTTTCCAATTCTGGGTCTCCCTCTGTCTCTGCTCATCCCCTGCTCATGTTCTGTCTCTCTTTCTCCTTCAAAATTAAATAAACATAAAAAAATTGGGGGGGGTGGAAGATAAAGGCTCATTGCTTTCAGCAAAATCTCAAAGGAGTATACGACACCTCCCCGCTAATGTTACCAATCACTGCCCAAAATGGTTTTTAATCTTGTGATTTTCATATTTCTTTTCAAATCCTCATTTTTCAGTCACTACTGATGCATAACAAATTACTCCAAATTTAGTGGCATAAGGCGACATTTTGTTATCTCTCACCATTTCTTTGAGGCAAGAATTCAGGAAGAGCTTAGCCAGGCAGTTCTGGCTTAGAGTCTCTTAGGTGGGTGCAGTGAGATGGTGACTAGAGCCCAAATGTCAAGAAGCCAGAGACCTGGGGGTTGGCCAGCATCTCTGTCTCTTCATGGAAACTCAGGGTCTCTCCATGTGGTTTTCCCACATGGGTTACTTTGGGCTTCTTCACAGCATGGTGGCCTCAAGGCAGTCAGCCCACTTAACTGGCTGCTGAAGGCTTTCAGAATTCGTATTCCAGCAATCTCATACTCTATCCCTTGAAGCAAGAACAAAAGCCCACCCAGTTCTAAGAGGATTCCACCTCTCAATAGGAAGAGTGAGAAAGAATCTGTGGACATATTTTAAAACCACCACATGTTGAATATATGTACATTAAAAATTGTTAATAAGTTAAGGGGCGCCTGGGTGGCTCAGTCGGTTAAGCGTCCGACTTCAACTCAGGTCACGATCTCGCAGTCCGTGAGTTTGAGCCCCGCGTCGGGCTCTGGGCTGACAGCTCAGAGCCTGGAGCCTGTTTCAGATTCTGTGTCTCTGTCTCTCTCTGCCCATCCCCCATTCTTGCTCTGTCTCTCTCTGTCTCAAAAATAAATACACATTAAAAAAAATTTTTTTTTAATTGTTAATAAGTAATGGCAATTTTCTATATAGTTCAAGACCAAATAAAAAGCTATTTTGATCCTACATCATGCCAAACAATACTATGCTTCATGACTTTTAATCAATATAATCTGCAATAGCTGTGACTAATTTTAATTTTAGGCCTGCAAATCTTTGTATATATAACAAACTACATATAAAAATAATTCTATGATTCTCATAAAAATGAAAGATCCTACTCTAATCAGGAATAATCACACCCCAATTTATTTCATCTATTCAAGTTTTAACTATAAAGTTTGCCCAAAGGTGGATGCTCCTATATTATAATCAGAAAGTGGCACACTTTTGGCAAATTTTCTTGGTAAATGACTATGCTAATGTAAATTAAAACTTTTTGGTCATGAGTTATTAATCTGTTTATGGATGAAATGTAAAGTTTAGCAAGTAATTAACAATTCTTAAAGCCTCAGCCAAATTTCTGAGCTACACTTCAAACCATGAGAAAATTCTATAACCAAGTATTTGGAAAATTCAGTCATTATTCTTCAGATACCTAACCTCAGCTCATGATGCCCAGCACTGAAATATATCCTTGGACAAAGAACATGTCATCACACAACATAAAATATACTACATAGTAAGATATAAAACATAGTAAACCTGACAATAAAAATCAGTTCAAGAGAACATAAGAATTCGAATCAGGATTATGGCCCCATACAGCTTGGCTGTTTTAGGACCTTCAGTCCTAAAACAATGTCACCGTCCCTGAAACACATTTCAATCATTCAAATTTCCTTAATAACCCATGTATTACTTACTATGCATTAATTTATTTGGAACTGTATATTTTCATTCTACAATGTATTCTCTAAAGCCTTGCTGCTGTATTCATGGTGATAGTCCTTTTTTTCCTGAAGTTTATCTCTTCTCACTTACCAAGGAATTTCCCCACTTTCAATACACTGAAATGTAGAAATGCAGTAAATTTGTCACTGCCTACTAACCCACACCCACCTCCATCCCACCCACTCCAAGCATGGGCCCCCCTGAGACTGGTCTTAATCTTCCTTGTCCATCGTCATAATCTGTTCCCTCCTTATGCTCATTCCTCTCAACTGACATAATTGCTCTGTCTTCTTCCCACCATCGTCTCCAACACCACCACTGACCTCCTCAGGCTCAGACTTGAACATGGAACCATTTGGAACAGTGAGATAACATTTTCTGCCTGTTTCCAAAATACTTTCAGCAAGTTATAAATTAACTTTTCCATAGGCTTTTAAGTATCAGTGGAATGATACAGAATCAATGACAAAAAGACAAAAAGACAAAAACAGGAGATTCATTAAGACACAGGTAATGGTGGGGTGCCTGGGTAGCTCAATCAGTTAAGCATCCAACTGTGGCTCAGGTCACGATCTCATGATTTGTGGGTTCGAGCCCTGCATCAGGCTCTGTGTTTATAGGTCAGAGCCTGGAGCCTGCTTCAGATTCTGTGTCTCCCTCCCTCTCCCTCTCACTCTCTCTCTCTCTCTCTCTCTCTCTGCCCCTCTCTGACTCGTGCTCTGTCTCTCTCTGTCTCTAAAAAATAAATAAATGTTAAAAAAAAAAAAAGATGCAGGTAATGTCCCAACTTGGCTTACTTTATTTAGCATCCAAAGGCCAAGAACATTTAAGCTCCATAGTTAGCGTTCCATGAGCACATTCTGTCACTAATCAATATCCTACTAATGCTTTCATTTTCTGTTGCAGTAATTCATGATCAATGGTAAGAATTCAGAGACACCACCACCAACATATTCCATGGATCTTGGAATGTGAATGAAAAAACAAGATAATTCTAAATAAGCTCTTTAGAACATAGGCAGAGGAGACAGGTCTACAAGCCTCTTGGGCAAGGTTATTGCCTTCTTTATCTCCATGTCTACAGTACCCAGGCTAATTCTGGGATTATCATACCCTTCAATACATATTGAATGTTGAATTTATTATTAGACAACCATATGATGTTATAACAAAAATAGACCTTAGAAATCATCTAATCTAACCTCTCATGCTACAGATGAAGAAACTAATATCTAGAGGCTTTATTTTGGCAGAGCCTTGGGAACTTGCCCAAAATTTAATAGCGAGGTAATTGACACAGCAATTAATCATTTTTCCTAATGGTATGTTCTATGAGTTTTCTAGAAATTCTTTCTGTTTTTACTACATTGTTTAAATTTTTTTTTAACGTTTTATTTATTTTTGAGACAGAGAGAGACAGAGCATGAACGGGGGAGGGGCAGAGAGAGAGGGAGACACAGAATCGGAAGCAGGCTCCAGGCTCTGAGCCATCAGCCCAGAGCCCGACGCGGGGCTCGAACTCACGGACCGCGAGACCGTGACCTGAGCTGAAGTCGGATGCTTAACCGTCTGAGCCACCCAGGCGCCCCGTGTTTTTACTACATTTTAAGGAGATAAATTTCCAAGGAATATACATTTACACTTCACATCCTAAAAAATAAGCTTGATGGATATAACATTCGGTTGACTATTTCCTTGGTCTCACACATGTTAAAATCGTTGGCATGAAATTTGGTTAGACTTCTCCACATCACACCCCCCCAACTCCTGACCCTACACAGAGTCCTGAACAAACTGTTCTGTTCAATCTGGCTTTGTTTATTGAGTCTAATGTTGTTGTGCCCAGTTATATTATGCATTGCTAATTTTGTACTATGTTAAGACGGACAAGGCCCCTGAAATATCATGATGTGAACTACAAAGGAAATTCATAAATAGAATTCTTTTCAAACCCACTGAACAAAAACCATGTATCTCTGTTTTGTGCAAAGACTCACATTCATTGCTATGATGTAGGGTTCTCTCCCTTGAGAAGAAATTAATTCTTTGGGAGCAATTAATTCAAACTGCTTGAAAACATGAGGTTCCATAGAGACTCATTTCAGTGCCTTACATAAGTTTATGTGTCCCCCTTATCTACTCTCACTAGCCCCTCAGCCGTTTGCTCCCCACCCTACTTGTCTCTTTTTCATGTTTCAACAAAAGGTACGTGAGAATGAAGGAGACCTAGAAATGTCCACAAAGAGAATTTGAATTCCTTGTCCTTTGAATACTGTATTACAGTATCTACAAACCACCACACCAACATCTGGGAAATAGAGTTAACAGCATTGAAAAAAGCTTCCAGATGTCATATAGCCCCATCTTTTGTACCCAAGTCAGATGGTCCCTAGTGATAACAAACAGTTAAACATCTCCACGGAAAGAGCTGCTATAACCTCCCTTGGTACCTATCACACTAATTATGATAAACTGACGGAGTGAGTGTGGTATAGGCCATGTTCTCATGATCCAGATGGCTCTCTCTTACCCAGTGGAATTCTTCCTTAGATGTCAATAAAACAAGAGCATGGATATCTTTTTAAAGTCACGTGCAGGAAAATGCACAATCTGGTGTGAGAGTTGTTAAGGGAGAGGAGAACAGGGAGGAAAGGAGATGTGGGGGAGAGAGGCTTTGGTTGATTAAACATTCTTTCTCCCATGACATCAATGTTTAAAGACCATGTGCCCTCATCTTACGTAGATATCACTATCAGAAGGCATCTGTGTAAAACAAAGACAAAAGTTGACCTGTCAGCAAGTTAGACATTGCATCTGAGAGAAGATGAGTCACAAGCAAACCCCCTCTTTGGCCATTTGTTGGTAAAACACCAGAAGTAAAATGAATCAGATGTCTCACTCTTCATACCAAGAGATCCTGTCTACTTAATGTTTTGAAGGTTTAACTAATATATTATCTTCAAAATAAAGAATAACTGTCTAAGTTTTAGTCAAAGTGGTAATGACAGTAGCTTTCTCAATGGAAAACAGATGACTATATGTATACATCAAGTAAGTAAATAAGTATATTATTGTTTGTTGCCTTGACTATCAAAGAAGAAAACAAACATTTATTGACTGTCATTTATTAAACTGTGTGATTCTATGAGACAAGTACTATTACCTCTACTTTCACATAAAGGGAAATCGTATGACTGGCAAGTAAGAAACAGTGTCCAGATTCAAAATCTGGGAGTTTCCGTTTCCAAAACCCCATGGTGTTTCCATTGGGCCACACAGGAAAAGAAAAACATTGCTATCTTCGTATTTCTCCTGCAAACAAGAACAGATTTGTTTTCAAGTGAGAAATCATTCTTACACACTGTGGTTACCAAAAATGTCCACCTTTAGATAATTTATTAAATAAAGAAACCAGGATTTAGATTTACCTTTTATGATATTGAAGTCTGTTATCTACATAATTCACTATTATATGCCTATGCTGCCTTGGTCAGGGCCTTATTCTCACAAGCATCTCTGAGCCCTCTCTCACCACCCCACCTCTCACATGCACCTATGGAGAGAGAATCAGGTCTGGAAAGAAAAGAGAATGGAGGCAGAAATTTCCTTAGGTGAATTCCTGTCATATGAGAAGCAGGCAGTTAGGAGCATTTAACACTCCATCATATATTATAGTTATTCAAATAAATGCCCTAGATCTCCTACTCTTCGAGGAGTCTTTAATAAGCAGAAGGCATACCTTAATCACTTACAGAGTCCCATAGTAGGCACAAATCATTTTTTGAATGAATTAATTTTGGCCAGACACCTCTACAAAGAAAAACTCGTTGAATATTGAAGGAAGACTCTTAAGCCAAATCTATATTTGTTGGAACTAGTAGAGTATATTATTCAATAATATATTATTAAAGACCTGTGGTACCCTGGCATACAGAACTAAAAATACATGTTTCTAGAATCAGCTACCTTAAACTTCTCTGGAAAAAGCAAGGCAATAACCAACAGCTACAGAATGTCCACATTTAATGAATCCTTACAGATAATTTAAAACAACATATTTTACTAATGAGGAAGACTTGGTCTAAAGACGTTAGATAATTTGCCTAATGTCACATAAGATCATGGCGAGCCAGTGCTAAAACCTAGGCTTCCCCTTTAGGAACGAAGTACCCTTTCTCTTCTGTAATTTGCACCATTCTGCTTCTCATATTTCTGAGTGAATAAATAAGTTGACAAGTCTTACCAAATACAGAAAGGGTCTGGACTACCACCATGCCATAGGCTAACAATATCAGAACCAGCCCTTATAGCCTATGATTCTTATTTCCCCCAAAGACATAATTTGACACCTATTACATAAATGGATATCTATAATAAGTTACAACAAAATTATACTGTATTTCCAAGTCACCTTCCTCTATGTCAGTTACCTCTGAGGTTCACTTGGGCAGTCACCTTTTTCTTATTTTAATTTGTTGGGCTCTTGCTTACATTTTCAAAGATGCTGCGATGATAAATCAAATTTCAGGGAAGTTCTTGGAATACCTCAGAACCCGAGCCTCAAAAATGTGTTATTCCTGACTGCTCCTTCTTTCCTTTCCTTCCCCCATTCCACAGGTTAGTTTGCAACAAAGGGGATTCATGAATCACGATTTGAGATGGAAAACATGCTATCTCAGGACATTCTCAGTGTTTTGTGGCTGCTGGCAGGGAGCATGTAACAAGCCCTGGGAGAGGGGAAGACTGAGGAAAAAGAGGCTCCACTGATATGGTTGTGGCTCCATATATTTCTTAGCAAGAAACAAGAAGAAAACCACAAAAGCCATAATTTTCAGGTTGTCTTTGCCAGGGACACTCCTGAAGGCAGCACATCCTACCGCAGTCTTAATCTTGTGACTCTTGTCTCAATTCCCTTGAAAGAATGATAATTCAGAGTGCCATTATAAGTGCCCCTGCTCCACCCACATCTGTCTTTTTAAAAACATTTCTTTGCTGCATCTTTTTTTAAAACTGTTTTTTCCATCAGTTCTTCCTCCACCCTTTCCCTCATTATCATGTTCAGGAAAAAATACTTTAAAAAAATTTTTGTAATGTTTATTTATTTTTGAGACAGAGAGAGACAGAGCATGAATGGGGGAGGGTCAGAGAGAGAGGGAGACACAGAATCCAAAGCAGGCTCCAGGCTCTGAGCTGTCAGCACAGAGCCAATGCAGGGCTTGAACTCATGGACCGTGATAGCATGACCTGAGCCAAAGTCGGATGTTTAACCAACTGAGCAACCCAGGCACCCCAGGAAAAAATACTTTTGTTCATTCCTGCTCAATGTCATAGTCTCTCTTTCTTATTTCTATCGAAGGAACTGATATAAGAAGCATCAGGAGGGCACCCTGGCTGGCTTAGTAGGTAGAATGTGCAACACTTGATCTCGGGGTCATAAGTTCGAGCCCCACTTTGGGTACAGAGATTACTTAAAAAAATAAAACATTTAAAAAAAAAGAAGAAGCATCATAAGAAGCAACAACTGTAAACAGAAATTATAGAACTAATGTCAAGAGAATTTATAGAAAAGAATTATTAAAATATGACAAAATGAGGTCACCAAACAACCTGGTAGGAATGAGGTAATTTCTCTGAGAACAAAGATCACTCTTGCATATGTCACTTCCATTCTAAGGCACAGAAGCTAATGATTCACTAAAATCCATGTGTTCTCTATCCTGGGCATACAACTGTACTATATTTACAGCTTTCCCCGCATTAAGGTGGGGGCCATGTGTTGAGTTCTAGCAAAGGGAATCTGAATGGAAGTGATATGTGCCCCTTCCAGACCTAACCTACATAAACTTAAATGTGTTCCTGTATGTTCTCTTTGCCTCTGGCTGTCAGATCACAATGATCTTGAGAGACACGTATCAAAAATGCCAGAGCTTTGATCAATCCGAGGCTCTGAGTAAAGGGGGCCACTGGGAAATAAATAAATTTCTATTGTTTTTGAGTGACTGTACATTTTGAGTTTGTTATGGCAGCGAATGTCACCCTAACGAGCCCTCATTTCTTTCTAGGCACTGTAATCAGAGAACAGATATCAAGAGGCCTGCATATCACTCCAACTCTGCAGTATTTTTAAATACAATGTTTACTTTAGATGCATTCCTTCACTTTTGTGTATCCTAATAATGGTTAGAGATAAAAAACAATAGAGGTTAATCAAAGAGTCGGAGAGCCTTACTGTTAAAAGAACCTAGCCCGGCTTCATTATTACACAAATGAGAAAACTTCAGTGCACAACAATTAGCCTCTCTGAACCAGATCTCATAGCCAGTTAGAGGCAAAGTTGGCATCAGAATCCAGGACTATTATGCCCAGTTCAAGGTTCTCCTTTCTAAAAGCTTATAGTGGAATGATTGCCCAAAAGGAATATTTCAATTGGTTAGAGAAAAGAATTCACATGTATATTAATTGGTATTCTATTTCCAGTACTAGAATAAAAAAAAGTGTCATCTGATTTTGTAAGACTCTATACCTTGATCATATTGTGCTTATTTTGAATGCACATAATAACTAAAAGGAGAACTTCTACTGCCTAGAAAAATAAAACATATTACTGATCGCCAATTAACATTACTGACTCAAAAGAAAGTTTTTTAAAGTTATGTATATTGGATAATAATTACAGGTGTATCAAACACCAGGGCTTTTTTTGCTATATCACTCTTTGCTAATCAAATCCAAAATATTGGAGAAAAAATAGGTAAGTCTCTGAACCATCCACAAACCATCACAATTTCTTGAAACCAAGAATCTGTTTTGTTCATGATTTATCCCCAAAATCTAAAACTTGGATAAATATTCATGCAAATTACATATCAGATAAAGGGTTATTATCCAAAATCTATCAAAAACTTACCAAACTCAACATCGAAAAAACAAATAATTCAGTGAAGAAATGGGCAGAAGACATGAATAGACACTTTTCCAAAGAAGACATCCAGATGACTAACAGACACATGAAAAGATGCTCAACATCACTCGTCATCAGGGAAATACAAATCAAAACCACAGTGAGATACCACCTCACACATATCAGAATGACTAAAATTAACAACTCAGGCAACAACAGATGTTAGCAAGGATGTGGACAAAGGGGAGCCTTTTTGCACTGTTGGTAAGAATGCAAACTGGTGCAGCCACTCTGTAAAACAGTATGGAGGTTCAAAAAGTGAAAAATAGAACTACCCTACAACCCAGCAATTCCACTACTAGGTATTTATCCAAAGGATACAAAAACGCTGATTCAAAGGGGCACATGTACCCCAATGTTTATGGCAGTGCTATCAACAATAGCCAAATTACAGAATGAGCCCAAATGTCAATCGACTGACAAATGGATAAAGAAGATGTGATAATATACCCCAATGCTTATGGCAGTGCTATCAACAATAGCCAAATTACAGAATGAGCCCAAATGTCAATCGACTGACAAATGGATAAAGAAGATGTGATAATATACCACTACGTATATGGTATATGTATATATACCATATATTACCAAATGTGGTAATGTTCCATTATATATATGGAATATTACTTGGTGATCAGAAAGAATGAAATCTTGCCACTTGCAACAATGTGGATGGAACTAGAGTGTATTATGCTAAGCGAAATAAGTCAGTCAGAAAAACAGATATCATATGATTTCACTCATGTGTGGAATTTGAGAAACACAATAGATGAACACAGGGGAAGGGAAGAAAAAATAAGATAGAAACGGAAAGGGAGGCAAATCATAAGAGACTCTTAAATACAGAGAACAAACTGAGGGCTGCTGGAGGGGTGTTGGGTTGGGGAGATGGGTTAAATGGGTGATGGCATCAAGAAAGGCACTTGTTGGGTTGAGCACTGGGTGTCATACGTAAGAGATGAATCACCTGGTTCTACTCCTGAAGCCAAGACTACCCTGTATGTTAACTAACAAATTTAAATATTAAAAAAAGACAAAAATAATAAAACTTGGATAAATATTTAATACATGCATGAACGAACTCACATTCACCCCATAGCACTTTTATGCTGTAAATCTTTACATCACTATCATTAGCTACAGTAAACTACCCATCAATTATCCTTTAATATGTTCATTGATATTGCAAGAAAGCCCAACATATATTTAAACCAAGAGGCAGAATAATGTAGTAGCTAACAGCCTAGATTTTAATCACCATTCTACCAATTACCTTGGGCCCTTTACTTAATTTCTCTGTGCCTTATAAATTAAATATGAATACTGATAATAACAGAATATACCTTGCTTAGTATGGGTATTAGCAAGAAAACAATAGCACTCTCAGTGTGAGAGAGTTTAATGAAGGGACTGTTTACAAAGTTGTGGGCAGGGGGTCCAGGCACCCTTAAGCTACCAACAGCAGAGAGACTTCACTACCCCTAAGCCTAATAGAGAAGAGGAGGGAGCAATTACCAGAACCCAGAGAGAGTGACTACTAAAGAAGACTAAAGAAACAGGAGCTATATGGCCTTTGAGTAAGCGATACAACCACTCCCAGTGACCCAAAAGGAAGGGAACTTAGGAAATAAGTACCATGATCTCACTTTGCTTCCACCTTCTGATCTCATGCTGGAAACTTCCATTGGCCAAACATAAGCAGAAACCATAAAGCAAAATATTCAGTAACAGAGGTCAGTCTCTCAAGGCACAGAGCAAGTATGGAAGAATGGAGAGTGTCTGAAGAAGTAAACAGAAAATGAGCACACCTCATAGAGTTCTTGTGAAGACTAAAAGTGCTGATATACATAAAGTGCATATAGGAGTGTCTAGCACTATGAAAATGCTGGCTATTATTAATTCTTTTGGAGAGGAGCAGCGGTAGAGCATAATAACCTGAAGCCACAATGCCTAGATGCAGTAAATTCCTAATTTATTGCAAAATTCCAATTTTGCCTCTTACTAGGATGGTAACCTGGAGCAAGTTTCTTAATTTCTCTGTCGCTGTTTCTTCTTCTGTAATATGGAGATAAAAATAAAACCCTCATGGGGTTATGTGATAATTGAGTGAATAAAACATGTAAATCACTTAGAACAATACCCAAAATATATGCAAAATACCGTATTGCTCTGTTTACTCAATAATTGTTGACCTAAACAAGATTTTTGTTAGCTTTGGTGTAACAAAATCTGGAAAACAATCCTTTTCTGGCTGAAGTGTTTTACTACATATTCCAAGGAAATGTGTAGAAGGTTTGTCTACACAACTAAACACTTGCTTGGAGCACCCTCAAGGCAAGGATAGAGGAAACATGAGAGTGAGAGGAGGAATGGTTAACAGAAAAAAAGAGACGTTGAGCTTTCAGAGATTTATCAGGAAGTCAAGAAAGAAACCATCTTAATTTCAGCATACTTCTAAATCTCAGATGGCTTAGCATTGATTTACTTTGAATAATATACTTGGGGGTGGAGAGATGAAGAGAATAATCTTTCCAGTACTTGGAGTCTCTTCAGATCTTTATCTAGTGCTAGAACACCACCATTTGCTTTTAGCTGTTTGTGTGTGTGTGTGTGTGTGTGTGTGTGTGTGTGTGTGTGATGTTAGAGATGATGCAATCTCTTTCCAAGATGCAATGAGGAACAACAGGAGCCCATCTGGAAACTGGAATATAATAATAACTGGATATTTAGTATATAAAAGGCATTGTGTTGGGCTCTCTCCAATATATAGACCTTTATCAGAATTATTTTTATTTTTCATTTAGTAAAGCCATTAAACAATAGAGACCCTCACACACAGAGATACAAAAACATTTAGTGTTTTCTAAATAGTCAAAAACAGTTTCCCAAGAAAAAAATCTCTTCCATCTTTCAAGAACAGATTTACACAAAACAATTTTTAAAAATTTTTTTTTAACCTTTATTTATTTTTGAGACAGAGAGAGACAGAGCATGAACGGGGGAGGGGCAGAGAGAGAGGGAGACACAGAATCGGAAGCAGGCTCCAGGCTCTGAGCCATCAGCCCAGAGCCCGACGCGGGGCTCGAACTCACGGACCACGAGATCGTGACCTGAGCTGAAGTCGGACGCTTAACCGACTGAGCCACCCAGGCGCCCCTACACAAAACAATTTTGAAACACTCCGTGCCTATGACAGCTAAACAACCTAAGCATTTCAAAACCCGATTTTCATGGATTTTCCTCTTGAAAGGTGAAGGGGACACCTTTGTAAACTGGGCATTGGCACTCCTGGGCATTGCAGAATTTTATGGTGAGACTTAGAGTAACCCTTTAGTAGTGACTTCACCTCTTCTGCCATTCAGATCAGTCATGCTCCTTCTGTTGGCTGGATTGAGAGAGGGTGGTGGGGCCAGGTGGGAGGGGATGGGAATTTAGAGAAGGCAATGTAGATGAGAGTGGACGAGCCAAATCAAACCTACCCTGCTTGTTACCTACCCCGTTTGTCTGGAGCCCTGTCTTCAGCTCAAATGCAGAACCCACAGTATGCCCATCTCCTCTCTCTTACTCTTTGATGCCACCAAGGAAGACTCTCTGACCATTTAAAACTCAACAGCCACATACCATTCCCATAGGGGGAAAAGAAAACAGGTCCCACATCTCCCGGAGTTGAAAAATTTTGAAATACATATTTTTAGTTCTTCAAAAAAAAGTTTAGTTTTCAAAAACACTGTTTATAATAAATCATCTGTCTCTGTTTTTAAATTGTAAGCAACTATATGGTGAGAGCAGCTCTTTTATAAAAACTCTAAAATTAAAACAACCACTTAACACTCCAACCTAATGCCTGCAGTAAATCAAATGTCTTTGTTGTTTAGATTTTAGTTGAACAGGTCCAATATAAAAAGGAGTTTTAGCACTATTTATAAGAAGAATTGTCTCTTCAAGCCCATCCAACAATTTTTTTCATTCTTTAGGTAAAAACTTCAGCAGGAACTTAAGTGGGGTATAGGCAGGCTACCAATAACTTTTTGTGCCAGACGTTATATAACAAGGTCAAATTTAATGTACACACAAATGTACAGCAGCTTAAAAGAAGTGGTTGTTCAAAAAAGTGTTCGATTAATCATTGCCAAGGAGCTGGAAGGGATTTGAGGGCATCTGTGCTAAACCACAGCTCTGTCACTAGTATACCGTGTGACCTTGGACATATCACTTAACCCTCCTGCTCCTCAGCTTCTTCTTATTGATTTCTCTACTGCTCACCCTATGTCTTTTCAGGTCTAACTTTCTATAGAACAGTCCAGTGGCAGAGTATTCTTTTACATTCTCCCAAAAGACATTTGCCTCTTGACTCTTTCTATAAATCTGTTTTAAGAAGAGCATAATCCCATGGTTCCTCTCTAGACAACACAGGCTTTTCCATGTAACTAGACTTTCCACTCTCACCAAAGGCAATGGAAGAGAAAGATGAGAGCAATACAGCATGGAGAAGGAAAACCAGTTTCCAGCCCTGACTTTGCCATCGTCTGGTTTGGGAAAAGATACTTGACCTTCTAAGTCTCTGTTTACTCATCTGTAAAAGATGAAGTTAGAACATGATCTACCTGTAAGTAAAACAATGTGTTACTGGCACATAAATAGACACAGACAAATGAAAGACCCAACTACTATGGAAATCTAGTATATGGTAAAGGGAACATCTCATATAACGAGGACAAAGTGGCCTTTTTAATAAATGATATTGGTCCAACTGCATAGCCACTTGGAATGAAGATAGACTTAGATCCATTCCAACAATATATGGGAGAAGAAACTCCAAATCGATCTAGAATCTGGAATATAAATGTAAAAATAAAGGCATACAAGTACTTGAAGAAAACATGAATGAATTCCTCTATAACCTATGATTCAAAATCCATATTGTGAAATAGATAGATTATAGATATAGGTATAGATATAGATAGATATAGATATAGATATAGTCTTTGTCCCCATTTCTGGCACAAAGCTCCTAAATTCCTTGGAAATCCCCAAGAGCTGAGAGCCACAAAGTTGTCTTCTGTTTTGTTAATGAGGTTACTTGGGGACTTCACTTAAGGATGGAGGCTGGTTGCCAGGGGAAGCAGTCACGTGATTAGAGGGTTAGACCTTCCAACCCCACCCCCCTAACCTTTGGGGAGGGAAGAGGGCCTAGAGTTTGAATTCAGTCACCAATGGCCAGGGATTTAATCAATCATGCCTAGATAATGAAACCTCCATAAAAGCCTCAAAAACAACATTCAGAAAGCTTCCAGGTTGGTGAACACCTGCAGGTCTGGGTAGGGTGGTTCTCCTGAAGAGAATATGGGAGCTTCACAGCCCCTTTCTCCGTTCCTTGCCTTAATGCCTCTCTTCCATCTGACTGTTCCTGAGTTATATCCTTTCATAATAAGCCAGTAATCTAGTAAGTAATTATTTCTCTGAGTTCTGTGAGCTGCTCTAGCAAACTAATCGAACCCAAAAAGGGAGTCGTCACTGCCAATCTATAGTTGGTGGCTCAGGAGCCCAGCTGGTAACCTGGACTTGAGATTGACATCTGAAGGAGGTGTGGGTGGCCTGAAGCTTTGACCTGTGGGATGTGATGCTATCTCTGGGTAGATGGTGCCAGAACTGAGTTGAATTATAGGACACCCAGCTGGTGTCAGAGAATGGCTCGGTGGTTAGGGAAACTGCACACACACAGATGCATGCAGGCATATTGGAATTGGGCGTCAGAATTATAATATGCGTATCATGGTCAAAGACTAAAAAATGACAAATACAATACAGATTACAGAGAAAAAGCTAGTTGTTCCTTAGAAAAATGGGCAATAGACAAACGGAACATTCAGCAAAAAAGGTAATTCATAAAGTTCCTTAAATATATGAAAAGGCAAGTTCACTCCTAATAATAGAAGTGCAAATTTAAAACCACCCTGAGGTATTATTTTTCTCTCATCAGACTGATAAATATTCAAACGCTCAACAATACATTTTGTTGGCTAGGCTGTGAGGGAACAGGGCGTAGGAGCACTAAACCCTCGTAGCAGTGAGCAGCATAGCAGTGCCCATCTTGTTTCCCAAATACCATTCTTCACTTAAAGGAAAACGAGCTCCTGGGAGAAATAGCCATTTCAGGGTATCAGGGAAAGTACAATATGAGCATGAAATAGATTTTTAAGCCAAAACACAAGTGTTCAAAATCATGATGACAGCATATCAAAAGAACACAGAAGCCATATGACAGGGCTCCAACTTGCCATATCCATGAGTATGAAAAGAAGTGACACGAAATAATAAATTATGAGATATTAGGGTGCCTCGGTAGCTCAGTTGGTTGAGCAACTAACTCTAAATTTCAGCTCAACTCATGATCCCAGAGTTATGGGATAGAGCCATGCTTCGGGCTCCTCACTAAGCATGGAGCCTGCTTAAGATTCTGTCTCACTCTCTCCCTCTTTCCCTCTCCCCCACTCGTGAGCTCTCTCCTTTTCTAAAATAAAATAAAAAGACAAAAAATAAATTATGAGATACTGAATAAAACAGAAATACATGAGTCAATACTGACAATAAATAGATAAATACATAGGGGAGAAATGTTTTTAATTACAGCAAAAGTCCAACAGATAAGTGTGAAAGGAGAGGATTTTGAAAATCAGTATTTGACAATGATCATAGTAAAATTGGTACAAATAAGAATCATCAATGGTTGCTAAATTTTGATGAGGAAGATAATTTGCATGGTCTTAAAAATGCCTCCTCATTGATTGCTTGCTAGTTGCAAGAAAGAGAATAGTAGCTATATAGTGGAGAAAACAGAGAACACCTTGACCAAATTATCAAAATTTAACATCACCAATGAAAAGCAAACAAACATGTACTTCCTGATATGATAGCTTGACAAAGATACGACATCCTTATGAGGTCTTGTGGCTGACCATGCAAAACCTGAATCTGGTAATGAGGAAATACACAGACAAACCCAAATCAACAAACATCATATAAAATACTTGGCCCATTCTCTTCAAGAATGTCAATGTTCCAAGAAAGACAAGGAAATGCTGAAGAATTGTTACAGATTAAAGGAGACACACGGATCACAATAGTTAAATGAAATACGTGCTCTTAGGCTAAATCCTCTTCTGAAAAGGAAAAATGTTAAAAAGGACATTATTAGGCAGTGGGAAAAGTGGAAATATGAACTGCAAATTAAAATATCATCTCAAAGTTAAATTTCTAAATTTGATATCTGTATCATTGTTATATAAGAAAATATCCCTTTCCTTCAGGGCCACCTGGGTGGCTCAGTCAGTTAGGTATCAGACTCTTGATTTCAGTTCATGATTTTGGTTCTTGAGTTACAGCTCCACATCGGGGTCTGTGCTGACGATGTGGAGCCTGCTTGGAATTCTCTCTCCCTCTCTCTCTGCCCCTCCCCCAGACTCTCTCTCATGTGCATACTCTTTCTCTCAAAATAAATAAATAAACTTAGGGTCACCTGAGTGGCTCAGTAGGTTAAGCATCCAACTTCAGCTCACGTCATGATCTCAAGGTTTGTAAGTTTGTGCCTGGTGTCAAACTCTGTGCTAATGGCTCAGAGCCTGGAGCCTACTTCAGATTTTCTCTCTCCCTCTTTCTCTGCCCCTCCCCTGCTGACACTTGCACTCGTGCTCTCTCTCTCTCTCTCAAAACTAAATAAACATTAGAAAAAAAAATTAAAGGGGCGCCCGGGTGGCTCAGTCGTTTGGGTTTCCGACTTCGGCTCGGGTCATGATCTCGCGGTCCGTGAGTTCGAGCACCGCGTTGGGCTCTGGGCTGACAGCTCAGAGCCTGGAGCCTGCTTTGGATTCTGTGTCTCCCTCTCTCTCTGACCTTCCCCCATTCATGCTCTGTCTCTCTCTGTCTCAAAAATGAATAAACGTTAAAAAATAAAAATTTTAAAAAAAATTAAAAACAAAAATAAAATAAAATAAAATAAAATAAAATAAAATAAAATAAAATAAAATAAGGGATGCCTGGCTCAGTCAGTTAAGCCTCCCACTTCAGCTCAGCTCTTGATCCTAGGGTTTATGGGTTTGAGCTCCACACTGGGCTCTGCGCTGACAGCTCAGAGCCTGGAGCCTGCTTCAGATTCTGTGTCTCCCTCTCTCTCTGCCCCTCCCTCACTCACGCTCTGTCTCTCTTTCTCAAAAATGAATAAATGTTAAAAAAGAAAAGAATTTAAAATTAATTAATTAATAAATAACAGACAAACTTTAAAAAGAAAGAAAAGAAAAAGAAAATACCTCTTTCTCTCAGATATATACAAGAAAGTTTTAGGAGCTAAAGGGGCATGGTATGTGTAATCTCAAATCATTCTAATTAAAAATAAGTTCTAAAGGATCTTTTTAATACATGACCTATCACATTCTGGAAAGGGTAGAGTATGAGGTTTAAAGACAAACTTTGGTGCAAATCCTGTCTGTCCTCACCACTAACAGTGATTTGACTTTTAGCAAGCTTTAACCTTTCAGTTACCTCCCTTGTTAAAATGGAAGAAAAGTACCTGGCTGACAGTAAGTTGTGAGTACAGGATAATCTATCTCTTAACAAAGTGCCTAGCAATACAGAAAATACTGCCACCTCTCCCTTCTAATTAAAAGCTAGGGCATTTGGGAAATTCGTCAACTCTTTTAGACTGCTAGGATAAAATGAAATATGAATGAGTATAGTTGCCATCAAATGAACAGAAGCAGCCCCAAACAGCTAACACATAGTGTGTCAATCCAAAGTTCTGTATCTCTTCTGTGTAGAACAGTTTCATAAGTCAGTATGGCATTCTGTGATGAGCTTAGGATGCCCTGGATTTGAACACCAGCCATAACACTTACTAGCTGTTGACTCTCCAAGCCTCAATTTTCTCACCTTGCGTGATTGTTACAAGGAGTAGAAAGAATATATAGCAAACAGTTTCCTGATACAAAAGGGTACTTCAATAAATGGTAAATATCACTAGTATGGATACTCATGAATGTCTGCTGATTCAGTTTTACAATTTCTGACAAGGGGTTTTTAAAGTACAAGTGAATATATTTCTGAGAAAAATCGGTAGATTATGAACTTTGTTAGGGTTTGGATGCTCAATCCGTCACACCTCCTTTTTAAGACTGCCAATCAAAGGCAGTAATTGCTATTCAAGGAAATAACAACCAACTGGAAACCGGGTCCTGCTTTATCAATTTCTGGGAGACAACCCAATAATATACAATTCCAGAAACTCTGCTGGGTATTAAGGATATAAAAGTAGCTAGTTATTGGCACCTGTTAAGCATCTGATTCTTGGTTTTGGCTCAGGTCAAGATCTCACAGGTCATGGTATTGAGCCCAACATCAGGCTCTGCACTGATAGAGCAAAGCCCGCTTAAGATTCTCTCTCTCCCTCTCTCTCTGCTCCTCCCTTCCCTCAAAATAAATAAATAAACAGTAAAAAAATAAATAAAAGTAGCTAGTGATATAATTAAGAACTAAGGAGAGTGGAAGGATTAGAAACAAAAGGATTTTTAATTCCTTTCCTGATTTGGGAAGAAGTGACTAATAGTAAAGGGGCTAAGAATGGGAAAATAGCTATGGAGAAGAAGTCATGGAAAATGAAGAGCCACCCAAATGACTTGGGAGAGTATCCTCCTAAAAAGTTGAAGTTGGGTTTTGGGGACCAAAAAATTTCTTGGCCCCCTTTAATGATCTGAGTGACCTATTCCAAGATGGAGTCTCAGTTTCCGTATGTACTCTGTGGGTGGAGTGCTTTCCTCTAGGGGGACTTTTCCCAGATGTGCAATGTGGGAATTCAGCCAATAATATGTGATTCCCCATCCTCTAATCCATTATCACTCCTTGGTCGGAGCATAAAAGTGACTAAGAAAGTTTGTGAATTAGAAGCCCCAGATCGAAGTCCACGGAACATTGCAATCCCATAAAGAAATATAAGACCTGCAATTATGTAATTATAAGTTCAAAAAACCCAAAGGTATCAAATAATTGAAACTAGATCCCAGAATCTTTGAAAGATCACACCTGGAAATGTCATTCATATTGATGCAAACAGTGGCACCATAACGAAGCAAATCAGGTACGATATGGAACACAACATTAAAATTCTGAAAGCACATTCACTTTTCAAATGTCATTGCAAACCTCCAGGCTTTTAGGCCCAACTCACTAGACTTTGAGAACCACTCCAATCTTAGCCACTCAAAAGGAGACTCGGGGAGAATGGACTCTTGCCTTTTCCTACTATAATTTCTTTCAGGCCGTGATGCCAATGAGAAGAACAGGTGAGGCATGTATACTCAGTTAATGACTGGTTGCCTACGAAAACTGGAGAAGCAGAAGGAGCAACCGATCTCCAGGATCTCACAATTTCCCAATCACACAGGTTTGGGTTTATATATTTCTATAAGATCACCTCCTCTCTTCCTCTTTTATCCTTTTTGACTTGATCCAGATTCCTTCCTTGTACTTTGTTTAGGAAAGTCAGGCAGGGTCACCCACCTTGAACATAACTAGGCCTGTTCTTCCAATTACTTCTTTATATTATCATGTTTAATGCAGGAGTGGTTTAGGGTCCCATTTAGTTAGGCACATACACAGGACTTCCTTGGCGGGGAACACTTAATAACCTTAAAGCCAATTGTTTTTGTTCCATATTGGGTCCTCCATTTCTCTGGTCAAACTTTATAAGAGCTAGATAATATTTGCATTATATCTTGAGGTTTTAATTGGTATTAAGTTTCACTGTCTTGTACTTTTGTTTTAGTTTCTTGGCAAAGGTCTCTTTTCTTAAATTATACCTTTCTCCTGTACACTTGAATCTAACACATTATGAGACAGGCTTTTATATTAGATTTTTTTTCCCTTCTCACATGGGACTCTCCCATGTCTTTGTTCTACCAACATTGAGCCCTGGGTGCACCAGACACTGTCCATATTGGGCCAGTTTAAAGAAGTTTAAAATCAGAGACAAGCTTCCAGAAAAGATTCAAAAAGTCTTAAATAGGACACACTGACAAAGCATTGCTGAGTGAGACCCTGAATGAGATGCCTACTGCTTCATATACTTGAATTAGTCCTTACGTAACCCATTGTTATCTTTGCTTCCAACCAAGGCAACTGTATACCAAGACACCTTAAATATACTAATTTTTTCTTGCCTTTCTGGACCAAGAGATCATCATTCAAATTATGTTATACACACCAAAAAAAAACCCGTAATAGTCATAAAATTCACAACCAAGAAAAAAGAAATTTACATTAGTGGGAAACGAACCACCTGAAGAAAGATATAAAGAAGACACCTTTTAAGATGCTTGATATAGCTTCTGGCCCATGTAAAATATCACATACAGAGAAAGTACATAGAAGGAAATAGAATAGAAATAGAAATAGAAATAGAAATAGAAATAGAAATAGAAATAGAAATAATAGAAATAATAGAAATAGAATAGTACATAGAAGGAGCTTCTAAGGCCCCAAGATTTCAGCCAAGATCTTTAAGGTAAATAAGATGGCTGTGGAATTTTAACTCTTCAATAGTTCAGCTAAATATCCTATGTGAGAAAGCAAAAGATTCCGGAACAGAAAGCCCCAGGCCTCTAGGCCATGTGTTTGCTCCCACCTAAGAGCGAGGTAGTATCAGTTCCCTGTGAAAACTTTTGTTCTAAATTGTCAATCTTTTCTCATAGTTCTTTGAGAACATCATCACTACCCATGCTTTTTAAGCATATTTTTCCAAAAATCAGATGGTTCTGAACTTATTTTTGGTTAAACATACTGCCTTCTAATAGAGATCCTTTCCAGTCAAGACCTTCACCTTACCCTTAGTCTATAGCTTCTCCTTATCCTTCTAGAACTTACTATTCATCATTGCAAAGGCTACAGTGAACAAAATAAACATGAAAAAAGTGAAAAGTGATTATTAGTACCTAAGATACTTCCTAGGATTGTCACCATCAGAACAACCCCTACCCTTCTTTCCACAACTTCATTCCACACAACTCTATCTCCATCATTCCTTATTCTTGAGCCAGTTTTCTCCACCAAACTTATGCTATAATACCCAGGCCCTTATTTGATCCCTCCATCATTAATTATATACAAAACAGTGCAAAGATCTATTCTATGTTGACCCATAAGTTGAAAAAAATAAAAAAGTTTCTGCAGACCAAGCCAAACATTACTGCTGAGTAGAACATGATTTTTCTGTGGGGTAAAATGTATAACTGTCACTCAAAAACCATAGACCTGTCAAACTCTATACCTACATTACAGATCTTTCATCATTATTCAACCAACACACAAGGCTTACCAAAGTCCTTCCAGATTTAACCCATCTTCCATGCTTCCTTGTTTGAGTTCTATCTTTTCAAGCATGGTCATATCCTACCAAGAGAGGATCATGTAAGAAAAAGGAGTTCAGCTCCGGGATAATATAGGAGCATCTCTTCTCCCAGGCAAAATTAGGGATCAATACCAGAAGATGACTCTTGGTCCTATGTAACAAATCCATTCTTCTCCCAAAACCCCTGAACTTGATCAGGCTGCAAGTTTTCCATGGACAAATTACAGCAACCCAAACCCTTTACTTCTCTTTTCCTTTGTATAGGAAAAAAAAAAAAGGAATTACTAAAACAGACAAGTGCCAACAGAGGATTTAGTTAAGCTCACTCCAAGAAAAAAAAAAAACCTTTTTAAAACAATGAAAGAGGGGTGCCTGGGTGGCTCAGTTAATTAAGCATCTGACTCTTGATTTAGGCTCAGGTCATGATCTCATGGTTTGTGGGATCAAGCCCCACTCTGCGCTGAGAGTGCGGAGCTTGCTTGGGAGTCTCTCGCTCTCTCTCTCTCTGCCCCTCCCCCATTAAAATAAATAAATAATTTTTTTAAAAAGTTTCCAAAAATAACAAAAGAAAGATTACCCTTGTCCTGAGATTAACCTGATATTGTATAAATCCACCTAACTGTTCAGGGTTTGAGAAAATTTCCCTCATCTCCTGGGTCCTCTTTCTTTATGCCTGGCTAATGCCCCAAGTTAAAATCAACATTCTTGCTAATGCTTGGCTGCTTCGCCTAAACCTCCTTAGTAAATCTTACCTGGGATTCCTGAATTGTAAATCTACTTGCTCCACTCCACGAGGCTGCTGTGGACACTGAGTTCTGCATCTTCTAACCATGGATTTGCCTATAATCTCTATTCAGTTTGAACCTGTATATGTCCACCCCAACATCTTCTCAAACTCTGCGATGCCCAGGTTGGCCTGATCTCTGAGGTCCTAACCTCCAATCTATCCCAGAAGCTCCCATTAGTCACTGAACTACTTCTGCCTTCTTCTGGCCCCATCTCCTGACCTGACATTATTGACCACTTCCCACGAAGTCCAAATGCTAACTTCGAAAACGTGGAAGTCTTCAGCCAATCCTTCAACTTAAGGAAGTAATGATGAGAGGCCCAGAAAGAGCTTCCATCAATTCCCATATCAAGGAGAAAAAAAAAAGGATTTCAGCTGATCATTTCAAATAAGAATTATAGTTAAAGTGATCTGAGGAAAGAACTGACTGAGAACTGTATTTTTTGGCAAATGAATCTACTAGTTTGTAAAGTTGAAGTTTTTTTTTTAATTTTTTTAATGTTTATTTTGAGACAGAGAGAGAGACAGACAGACAGACAGACAGAGCACGAGCAGGGGAGGGGCAGAGAGAGGGAGACACAGAATCTGAAGCAGGCTCCAGGCTCTGAGCTGTCAGCACAGAGCCCGATGTGGGGCTGGAACTCACTAACTGCAAGATCATGACCTGAGCACAAGTTGGACGTTTAACCGACTGAACCACCCAGGTGCCCGGAAAGTTGGAGTTTTTTTTTTAATGGTTCAAGGAAGGTCCCCCAGCCTCATTTGTATGCATTTCCTAGAGTCAGGTTTTAATTGCCACCGCATTGATTTAGTGACACTTTCACAAGAAAAAAATGTTCATTCTTTTAGGGAATTGGCATTACATAACCATCGTATATTTCACCCTCATAGGTCAAGATGGTTTTTCAATCTGGCTACATTCCTCCACACTTTTCTTCATTCCAATCTTAACATCAAAAGTGAAATTCCTGAGTGTGTAAGACTTAGGTCTTTATATTAAATTTTAGCAATACCCCACACAACATCTCTAAATCATTCAGGGTTCACCACTGGTCATCTACTGCGTGAACAGTGAAACATGCAGCGTCTTTGCAAATGGTACAATATTCCAGTAGAAGACATAATGCCTGGGGCCCTCATTCCATCTGCCTCTGGTTTGTGTCAAGCTGACACCCCGGAGGTCAGTTCACTCCTCCTTAATACATTGTTTAAATAGACAGTAAAAGCAATATTCATAGAGTGGTATAAATATCATACCTCCAAATTACAACAAGTTTATTTAAGTACTTCCATCTTCTGCAGAACTCATGGAAATTTCAATGTTTCCACAACTTGAGATTCAAACAGGCCAAAAGAAACGCTCTGAGGTGGATGATACAGAAACAAAGCACAGCAAGCAACAAGGTATTTTTTTAATCTCCTTTTCAAGCATCATTGCTGTGCACTTTTGAGGGGAGCACTAGCAAACATATGGATCATTCTAAGGGGTAAAGATCTGTTCTATTAAATGCCTTCATTTCTAAAACCCTTTCTCCATCCCCATTGAGGGACTCAGGGTAATGAAAAGAATAGATATTGGTTTCAGCACAGCAGACTATATTCAACATTATGAGAACAAAACTAAGAATTAAACCTCTGTTATGTAGAATGAAACTACTGAGATTGTTAATTTGCAACACTAACTCATAGGTAAGTCAGTAGAACACATGACCAGAAAGTCCTATATATCATTAATCGCCTGTCTTACTGATGAAAAGGATTCCTGTTTGGATTTTGCTGATATTTCAAGAGTATGAAGTTCACACTGACTCTAGAGAGTACTCTGAAAGGGGGAAAAACCTTCATTTTTATCCAAAATAATTGCTAAATAAATGTGTGCCTTAGCTTAGAAATTAGAAAATTATTTAAGACTCTTCTTTTAAATATTTTTTAGTGTTTATTTATTTTTGAGAGAGAGACAGAGACAGAGACAGAGAGGGAGTACAAGTGGGGGAGGTGAAGAGAGAGAGGGAGACCACACCAGGCCCTGAGCTGTCAGAACAGAGCCTGATGTGGGGCTCGAACCCACGAGCCCTGAGATCATGACCTGAGCTGAAGTCAGACGGTTAACCGACTGAACCACCCAGGTGCCCCAAGACTCTTCTTTTATTTTATTTTTGTTAATGTTATTTATTTATTTATTTTTGAGACAGACAGACAGACAGACACAGAGTGCAAGCAGGGGAGGGGCAGAGAGAGAGGGAGACACAGAACCTGAAGCAGGCTCCAGGCTCTGAGCTGTGAGCACAGAGCCCGACGCGAGGATCGAAGTCACTAAACGTTGAGATTTTGATCTGAGCCAAAGTCGGAAGCTTAACCGACTGAGCCACGCAGACACCCTGCCAAGACCCTTCTTTTAAATGTTCTTTTAGGAACGCCTGGGTGGCTCAGTCGGTTGAGTGTCCGACTTCAGCTCAGGCATTATCTCGTGGTTTGTGAGTTTGAGCTCCACATCAGGCTCTGTGCTGACAGATCAGAGCCTGGAGCCTGCTTCAAATTCTGTGTCTCTTTCTCTCTCTGCTCCTCCCCTGCTTGTACTCTGGCTCTCTCTCGCTCTCAAAAATAAAGAAATATTCCTAAAAATGTTTATAAAAATAAATGTTCTTTTAAACGTATCAAAAATAACCCCCTAAATCCAGAAAGAATAAAATATTTTCTTACACCAGGAGAGCTCCTAAAGCCAATGTCTATACTTCTGTTCCAAAAATTGTTATAATATTTATGATTATGCATAAGAAAAGAGTAGGTTCATTTAGAGAGAAATAGAAGAAAAATAAAATTAAGTGGATATCTCTCGGTATTTCATTTAATCATTAATACTACATATATTCCCCCCCCCTTATGAGGTGTTGTAAAATGAATGTAAATAATATAAATAAAAAGTTTGGTTGAAGCAAGTCACATTAAAATAATTTTTCTTTTGAGAGGAATGCATGGCATATCTTCACAAATAGTTTCAGTAGATGAAGAGCTTCCTGACATGAAAGATGGCAATAGATAGTCAATAACATAAGGTAACACTGAGTCATAAACCAAAACTTTAGCTGAAAGCTTCAAAGACCCAAAGAATTACTAGTGAATAACATTTAAATCCATTGATATGAGAAGAATTTTAAGTATTTTTCAAATGCAGATGTCTTTAGAATAATGAATTCAGGGAAGACCTGACTTTTATTGAGAACTTTTTAAAAGAAAACCCACCTCCTCATGTTGGTCCAATAGCAAAACTTACTGAAATTCAATTGTTGTCAAGTGGGGCCCCCTTCCTCTGCTTTTTGTAATTGTGGGCAATCACTAGACACTAGACACAACGTTTTCCTGAAGTGTGAGCCAAGCCCCAGCTGCCTGCCCAGATTCTATCCTTTCCAATTTACTTTGACATCCTCAGTTCCTTTCATAGGAAATGAACATTAGCCTCCTGTGCGTCTTGCCTCCTCGGTGATGTCCCATCTGAAAGACCATTGTCAGAAACCAGCCAGTTTTTACCTGACCCAGACACGTAATTGAAATGCAATTCTACAGGTGTCTGGCAGATGAACTAAGAGAGAAGCCTCTGCAATTTCCATTTTCCTTCTACAGCCCTAATCTCTGGTACATAAATCAGTTTTTCCCTTTCCTCTTCTTGAATTTAAGTGAATGTTAAAATAGTTAATAAAGTGAGACCACATTGTAATTTCTGCCATTTCCTGAAATCTGCCAAGTTGGTGTACTGTTTTCATCATTTTGCAACCCATTCCACATTGTGACGAGGGCCACCTCCCAGTTTGACATGATGAACCGTGGCATCATTCATGGAAGGATGAGGAACTTGTCCGGCAGTCCATTGTCAGAGCGCTGCAATGCCTTAGAAGTTCTGACCAAGGCCTCAGCCTGTAGTCGTCTTCAGGAAGGGCGGAAGAAGAAAAAAGTTACATTTTTGCTCCTTAGACACAAGTTACCTCTGATACAATTTCCTTCTGAACTTGCTGGCAATTCTAGACGCAAATGAACTATTTGTTCCTCCATGGGAATTTTCAAAGCCACAGGATAATGGTTTCAAAGAAAGGAAGGGGGGATGACGAAATAACAGCAATGCCATTACCCTTTCAAGGAGAAAAGCTACCAGCATGTTTCAACTGGGTGGTCCAATTATTACAAATGAATATTTGTTTTTTATTTGTTTGTTGGTAGTGTGACTTACTCCAGAAAGGATTTAAAGTAGCTTCAAAAGAAACTTATAATAGGGCCAGATAAAATAACTTTAAAACACATATGGAAAAAAAAAATCAAAGAAAAACTAAAGGGATGAAAAATGAGAGGGAGAAAGGAAGTCAGTAAATAAAATTCATGTTGTGCCCTTTGTCTTGCTAGGGGCATATCACAGATTTTTACCATTATTCTTAACTATAAATTAATAAATCCACAAGTAACAAAAGCACTGCTTGTAGAATGGGGATATAAGATTGGAGAGCTCAGACAGTTGTTCTTGAAATGAAGATTATAGAATTCTCTGTAGGGTGGCTGTCAGTGTCACTAACAGGTAGACTTATTTCACACTGGAACAACATGCACATGCTATGACCAAGACTCTCTGTTGCAATTTTAGTCCCCAAGGTTCTAAATACTCACACTAACCTGAGAGAATGGCTTTACTGGGGTCTTACATTCATTTATTTATTAACGACCATGGCACGGAAATTTACCCCGCATTGAAGTATTCTGGATTTGTATCCTGAAAGCTGATATCCTAGTATATTGTGACAATGACAGAAGAGCAGCACCATCAAATAACACTTATAATCTGGGCTCAGCTCTCTGTTGGCTGGAGAGCACTTTCTTGCACATTTATGGAAGAAAATCACTGGATTAAAATCAGTGAGGGGAAATTACTTCCTTTGCCAAAAGAACAGTCAATACTCCCCTATAGTTTGGATGATTTATTACCCTGCCCTGTGAGGTTGGCACCTAGGAAACTGACTCACTATTCATGGAAGTATTTTATCCAAGAACCCAATGCATGACATGCTGTGACATGGCAGGGTGATTTTTCAAAATCATTAGTGCCTTCTTTCACTTTTTCCCCCGAGTGGCAAAGAGTTGAGAATGGCACTGACTCTTACCCCATTGCTGCTTTCTCTATTACTAAATTGGACATTTAGGAACCGGACCTAAAGGCAAGTTCAACTGATTTAAAATTCCTCTTGACGACTTTTATGCTACTTTATCCTTCAATGATTTCATGGACCTTTCTATACGGGCCAAAACACTGGCAACATTTTAGGCTAAAGTTTTCATCTTAAGGCATAGCTGGTTTGTATTAGCCTTTTCCTTGGCACCGATGTCCTGAGGCATGATTGTGCTCCAGTGAACATCAACATGCTGGGTAGTGTCGTTAGAAACATAATGCTTCAGGGGCGCCTGGGTGGCTCAGTCAGTTAAGCATCCAGCTTCAGCTCAGGTCATGATCTCATGGTTCTTGACTTCAAGCCCCACATCGGGCTCTGTGCTGAAGCTTGGAGCCTGGAGCCTGCTTCAGATTCTGTGTCTCCCTCTCTCTGCCCCTCCCCTACTCATGCTCTGTCTCTGTCTCTCTCTCTCTCTCAAAAATAAAATAAACATTAAAATTTTTTTTTAAAAAAGAAACATAATGCTTCATTTCACAGTATGGGATTGAGATTTCCAAAACTTCCTCAAGATTGGTTCCAGCCCAAACCAATATGTCACAGAAGATGGCCAAATTCTCCTTGCTATGAATAAAACACTCTTTTTACTGGAAGGTTAAGCAGTGTTTGAAGCACACTTACAGAACCTCTCCCCTCCATTTCTAGAGGCTTCCTTGGTGTATAGAGAACCAGAATAACAACCTACCTATGTGCCTTTCACTGTTATTTAGATTCAGTCACCTATCCCTGGATCCACAGAAGTAGAAATAACCTACATCATCCTAACCATCATCATAACACCAATAATAAGAGTAGCAGTTCCTATTTACAAAAGACCTGCTCATGTGCCTGGCACCATACTAGATGTTTAACTGTGTTATTTCATTTAGTCCTCAAAATAGGCTTATGAAATTGGTTTTATAAACCCATATTTTACAGAGGAGGAAACCAAAAGTGAGAGAAGAGAAGGAATTAGTTCAAGATCACCCAACTAGAAAGTGCTTAGGTTTAAAAAGTGTGAGCCTTTGAGCATTTCTTTCACCCCCTTAGAGAAACATACCATATGAATTATAAATTATTTGAAACGCCTGAAAAATTTTTGCTTAGACTATTTATAGACCAACCATGAAATTATTAGGGAATATAATCCGTGAAGCATAGGCCAAATGGATAGCACAAAATCTTCCTCCAGTCCAGACAAGCTGAATAGCCTGGTACCATGTCTATGAGCCTGTTGCAAGTTGCTATTTGATAGGCTACACAATTAAATAACGGCCAACAGGGGCGCCTGGGTGGCGCAGTCGGTTAAGCGTCCGACTTCAGCCAGGTCACGATCTCGCGGTCCGTGAGTTCGAGCCCCGCGTCAGGCTCTGGGCTGATGGCTCGGAGCCTGGAGCCTGTTTCCGATTCTGTGTCTCCCTCTCTCTCTGCCCCTCCCCCGTTCATGCTCTGTCTCTCTCTGTCCCAAAAATAAATAAAAAACGTTGAAAAAAAAAATTTTAAATAACGGCCAACAAAGTGTCCATAAGCTTCAAGTCTTCCCAGGAAGGTGGGGTGCCAGGGGCACTGTCCACGATCATTTTTACACCCATAATTTACCCAGATATTAAAACTAGTTCAACCTCCCTGAAAACATCCTATTTGTTTCAAGGAATCCAGCAAAATTCTATCCAACTGAGGGCTTAGCAAAATGCCTACAACTAATCCATGGCCTGTGGGTTCACTGCGAGCTAGTTTGGGAGGTCAAAGCTTACACACAAGGGAAAACAAAACATGTGCAAATGTAGCTGAATCTTTCCTCCCAAAGCATGCTAGAAAACTCATGTAAATATACAAATATGCTGAGCTGTATTGTGAAAGGAGCCATTTGTTTTACTAAAACAAGTTGGTATGGTGCAAGATTTTTCTTGGCAAATAAACAGAACACAGTGGAAAAATTTGTAAACAATGGGGTTTTCTGGCAACTTTTTCAAAACTGAATGAATGGCCTTTCCAAAAGGTAAAAAAACCTCTTCCTTCTCCTCAATCTCCCATGAGATACTACTCACATATAATCACTTTAAAAGTCAAAGCAGATGAAGAAACACAGCCCAATGATCAGCAGAGCTTGTTACAAGGACCATTTGGTCACTAGTGAACTAACCTGCCAAAAGTTCAACTTGGGGAACTATGTAGGCCAAGCCATACTAGCCAGAATGAGAAGTCTCTCTATGATGTTCACACACTAGAGTTCAGGAGGTGAAGAAATCACTCCTCTTCCCAGAATTCCTCTAAAGTGTAGTCATCGTTACAGTGACGGGGGTTTAAATAAAGGAATTGTTTTAATTACCAAATGTCGCCACAGAGACCAAATGTTCTTGCTTAAACACAGGTTTCATTGGAAACGTGTTGGTTGACGGTCAAAATATAGAGGAGAAAAGTTCCCCGGAGATAAGGTGTTTGATGTGGGCTTCAGAAAACTCTGCTTAGTATGGTCACACCTCCCTCCTAAGCAGATTCCAGACCAAGTGGATGAAGTCTGTCTTTAGCAACCTGTACATCTTTTTTCTCTGCTTAGCCATTCAAGATGGCTGAACACACATACACGCCATTTTGAAGTCACCGACTCATTTCATTCCTTAACATTCTCAGAAGTACATTTACATCATGCATGTGCTAAAGATCCAAAGGACTGTGAATTAGATCTCTTCTTAGATCAATTTATGTCTACAGTGTTTTTTACATGAGAATTTTATACACTTTACCATGAATAAATTGTGTAAAACTCCACATAAAAAGTGTACATAGGGTTTTGCAATCCAGTTCCAGTTCCTCTTCCCTAAGGAACTGGTGGTAACCCTTAATTACCACAACTAAGGGACTCATTCAGGTACAATTCTAGATCCTTCACTTTGTATCCCGCAGTAGGCTTATTTCATCTGGTTTGTACTGGGATGTATCCTTACTTCAGGGTTTCTGCCTTCAAATCTCATAGATGTTCCTTAAGCACTGAAAGCCTATCTCTTCTCAACCAAGTAACCACTGTTAACAATCTGTTAACAACCTGCATGTATATTTTTATACTCTTCTGCATGCTCATTTTAATATGTTTATATATACATAATTTGATATACATGCTAATATAGGTGTTGGGAATTCTCTTTGATTTTCAAGGATCAGGTGACACATATATATATGCCTTTTTGCTCACTTAAGAGTTTATCATGGAAATCCCTCCAAATATCAATTTAGTTCATTCCTTTTAATGGTTGCTTAATAGTTCATAGTAAGTGTTTGCCAGAATTTAATCAACCATTTTTCTGTTGATGGGGATACATTTTATTTCCTGGGTTTTTTTTTTCCACTTAAAACAGTACTACCCAATTAGAAGGAAAGTATAATGGAGATATATAAAAGCTGAATCCCTCCAAATATTAATTTAGCTCATTCCTTTTAAACGTTGCTTAATAGTTCATAGTAAGTGTCGGAGTTTAATCAACCATTTCTCTGTTGATGGGGATTTATTTTATTATCTATCTTTTGCCAGTTAAAATAGTACCATCCAATTAGAAGGCAAGTACAGTGGATAGATATATAAAAGCTTAATCTGTATAGCTAAGAGGACACGAGTCCTACTCCAAATAGAACACCAATGAGGGATTATACGCACATACTTTCTATTCCTTTGTCCCTCTCCTCATCCCTTATCACCACCTGTAACTGTGTAGTGGTAGCCAGCTGGCCTCTCTGTTTCCACTCTTGCCTTTCTACATTCCATTTTTTACATATCAGCCAAAGAATTGTGAAAATAGTAAGCCATTTTATTTCATTCTCTTGCTCAGAACCTTCCATCAACTTCCTTTCATGTAAAGAACGAAATCCATGGCCAAGCAAGTTTTACAGAATCTGGTCCTTGGCCACCATTCCAATCTTATTACCTGACACTTTCCACCCACTCATCTCACAAACCAAATTCTCTTTCTTGTGGTTCCTCAACTGCACCAAGAAGCCTCCAACTACTGGTCTCTTCTCCTAGTGTTCTTTGTGCCTGAACCCTTTTCCAGAAGTCCTTGATTCCCTCCTTTACTGTATTCAAGCATCTGCTTAAAGGTCCTCCCCTTTGAGAAACCTTCCCTAATTATCATACTTAAAATAGCCACCTACCTTACTATATTTATCTTCAAATCCCTGGTCACTACCTGACACTACATTGCATAATTATATATTTTCCTCCATTAGAATGTAAGCTCCATGCCTTGCCCTCCATAGTATCCCTAGGCCCTGGAAGGGTGGGTGGCACTTAGTAGGTGCTAAATAAATGTTTGATGAATAAATGAGTGAACATTAAATAAATGAAAAGGGTTGAGAAGGGAACACCATGAGATAGATACAATACATGTAGAATTTGAGTCTTTTAGGAGAGTGGTAACGGGAGACGCTTTGCCTGGATTGGCTCCCGCATGCACTTCATCTTATATTAGTACTTGATGTTACTAAACCTTCTCTACAAGCATAGACAGTTAAAATTTTCCATGAAAGCAAACACTTGTGTAATGGCCCTAAGGATACATTATGCCATTTGTACTATTGCACGCAGTTGCCTGAGTTTCCATTTAATTTCACTCTTTGTGGTCTCCCTGAGTGTGAACGGCAGAGTTATTAGTGGAGACCAATGACTAGTGAGAAAAATATCCCTGTATGTGAAGGGTGTTTTGTTTCTCTTTTGGGAGTTGTATGAAAAGGAATAACGGAAAATGGATGCTGAGTTGTATTATTTCTCCTTTGAGTCCAATATAATTTTCTTTCCTTTGAATCCAATATAACTCAAAAGGCAGATACTCCCATTATCTCCTATTTACAAGTATTCATAGTTTGCATATGGATTTGAGCTTCAGTGAAAACAGCTAGTTAACTAGAATGGAACAAGAATTCTATGAAATGGGAAGTGTTTGAGGATTCTATTAAGCAGAATATGAGCAGATAGGATTAACTCTAACTATTTTTAATGAACAGCCTATCTGTTGACTTGTCATGATTTTACTGTTGTTCTGCTCCTAGGGCTTTCCTTCGGAGGCAGCAATTGAGCTGAGTGTCTCTACTGCAAGCTTTCCAAAATCCAATTTCTTTTTTTTTAATGTTTATTTATTTTTGAGACAGAGAGAAACACAGAGCATGAGTGGGAAAGGGGCAGAGAGAGAGGGAGACACAGAATCCGAAGCAGGCTCCAGGCTCCGAACTGCCAGCACAGAGCCTGAAGTGGGGTTCGAACCCATGAACCATGAGGTCATGACCTGAGCCAAAGTCGGGAGCTCAACGAACTGAGCTACCCAGGCACCCCAGAATCCGATTTCTTATTACTTGGAAGACTCAGAAAATATCCTAATGGATGGAAGGAGGTAAGTTCACCAGATGGTAGAAAGACTTGAGATTCATAGACTGTGCCTTCTTTAGCTTGGGCTCTCTCCCTTCATCCCTACCCATACCTGCAGACATTTTTTATGTTTATTTTGACTTAATTTCATCTGAACCAAGATGTTGACAAAGACAGTAAAGTAGAGTGCATAAGCTTATTTTTTTAATTTACCCAGGAGTCATATAGCTTATTATTTGTTAGACATTGCTCTAAGCATTTAAAAAGTTATTTAATCTTCATGTCAACTTTATGCGATCAAAGCTATGATTAATGGGTTTATTGATTTGTCCAAGTCACATAGCCAGAGACCAGCAGACCCAGGATTTGACCTATCACTATGCATAAAACCATAATTGTGCTGCCGTATACACCACTTGCCTCTGGCAACATGGAGAGAACCAAAATCTTATTTACAACTTTTTCTTTTTAATTAAAAAAGCTATATGTAAAAACTGTCGATTAAAAAATGAAATAGCAACAAAAAGCAACCACTATTTTCTGTTGTATAGCATATCTACCACTTTTGCAAAACCAACTGGGAGGAGAAAGCTTTGTATTTGAAGACAAAAATGGGTAAAATATTAGTGCTGGATTTGGTCCTGGATTTAGGTTACACAACTATTTGCCAGTGATAATTTCACTTGCATTGATAACTTAAAAACCTGTTCCAGAAATGGTTCTGTTTCACAGGAACACCCATTTATAAACCTTGTAATCTGTGGGTAATTCCTATAGGATTTCATTTGCCCCAATTTTCACAAACAAAGTTAGGCTTGGTTTGTGCTCTCTATATACATTTGACTGTATGTAATTAAGAATATATGATCTCAGTGTTCCTATTATATCTAATATTATTTTATAGCAATTTTTCAGAATGTTCTGTACTGTGGGGAATTTGTCTCATGTAATGTAATATGAGGCAGGAATTGAAAAAGAAATTATATGCTTTTAGAGGGAAAAAATGTTAAGGAGAAACTGTTTATAAAATATATAAACTAACAACAAGGAGTTGAAGAATTGCATCTCACTACAAGCTTACGTTTTACAGTTCCTCTCTCCCTCAATCTGAAATCTCAAACAAGATCTGTTCTCCTTCTTCCAGAAGAGAAAATTTGGTTACAGGTTAACTGCTGGATAGTCTAGGGTGTTGTGGCCAGTTTGCAGTAGAGTAAGGACTTAGAAATTTATGCTAATTAAAGCAATCAATAAGAAACATTTCCTGCCTTATCAAAATGGTAATAATCCAAGGTATACTTTTAAAGCAGGTGACAAGTCCAAACTCCACACCCGAAAAGCAAATAATCCAGTGAAGAAATGGGCAGAAAACATGAATAGACATTTCTCTAAAGAAGACATCCAGATGGCCAACAGGCACATGAAAAGATGCTCAATGTCACTCCTCATCAGGGAAATACAAATCAAAACCACACTCAGATATCACCTCATGCCTTTAGTCAGAGTGGCTAAAATGAACAAATCAGGAGACTATAGATGCTGGAGAGGATGTGGAGAAATGGGAACCCTCTTGCACTGTTGGTGGGAATGCAAACTGGTGCAGCCGCTCTGGAAAACAGCGTGGAGGTTCCTCAAAAAATTGAAAATAGACCTACCCTATGACCCAGCAATAGCACTGCTAGGAATTTACCCAAGAGATACAGGAGTGCTGATGTATAGGGGCACATGTACCCCAATGTTTATAGCAGCACTTTCAACAATAGCCAAATTATGGAAAGAGCCTAAATGTCCATCAAGTGATGAATGGAAAAAGAAATTGTGGTTTATATACACAATGGAATACTACGTGGCAATGAGAAAGAATGAAATCTGGCCTTTCATAGCAACGTAGATGGAACTGGAGAGTGTTATGCTAAATGAAATAAGTCATACAGAGAAAGACAGATACCATATGTTTTCACTCTTATGTGGATCCTGAGAAACTTAACAGAAGACCATGGGGGAGGGGAAGAAAAAAAAAAAAGTTAGAGAGGGAGGGAGCCAAACCATAAAAGGCTCTTAAAAACCGAGAACAATCTGAGGGTTGATGGGGGAGGTGGGAGGTAGGGGAGGGTAGGTGATGGGTATTGAGGAGGCCACCTGTTGGGATGAGCACTGGGTGTTGTATGGAAACCAATTTGACAATAAATTTTATATTAAAAAAAAAGAAAATATGGTAAAGGGGCATCTGGGTGGCTCAGTCAGTTAAGCATCTGACTCGGCTCGGGTCATGATCTCACACTTCATGAGTTCAAGTCCCACACCAGGTTCTCTGCTGTCAGCACAGAGCTCACTTCAGACCCTCTGTTCCCCTCTTTCTCTCTCCACTTTTTCCCTTCTTGCTCTCTAAACAAAGTATTAAAAGAAACAAAGTATTTTTAAAAAAAGATGTGCTATATATGTACAATGGAATACTACTCAACCATCAAGAATGAAACACTGCCATTTGCAACCACATGGATGGAGCCAGAATGTATTATGCTAAATGAAATAAGTCAATCAGAGAAAGACCAATACCATACGATTTCACTTACGTGTGGAATTTAAGAAACAAAACAGATAAATATATGGGAAGAGGGAAAATAAAAGAGGAGAGAGGGAAACAAACCACAAGAAACTCTTAATGATAGAGAACAAACTAGCGGTTGAAGGAGCTAGATGGGTAATGGGTATTAAAAATGCACTTTTTATGATGAGCACTGGGTGTTGTATATAAGTGATGAATCACTGAATTCTACTCCTGAAACCAATATTGCACTGTATGTGAACTAAAACTTAAATAAAATTACTTTTATAAAAAATAAAATAAATAAATAAATAAATAGTAAAGCAGGTAACAAGAAATGTTTGAAGCCTGTATGAGAAAAATTATAAAATTCTCTGAAACTCACCAAACACACTGTGTTGTTGAGGGCTCCACATCGTATACACGTCATTTCTCCCTACACTTATTTTACAAATTAATAAAATCCAAATAAAAATAGCTCTTGATTTTTTTCAAAAACTAGACAAGTTAGATATAAAGTCTGGAAGAAGAAACGTGCAATAACAGTGAGCAAAAATCTTAAAACAAGAGCAATGTGAAGGTATGATCTTACTGTATATTAAATATACACTAAAGCCCTTATAATTAAAATAGGGCTGATGGGGGTGCCTGTCGGGAGCAGTCGCACAGTGTGCAACTCTTGACCTCAGGGCCCTGAGTTCAAGCCCCACATTGGACCTGGAGCCTGCTTTAAAAATAAACAAATAGATAGATAAAATAAAAGAGCACTCATGACTGAACAGACCAATGAAATAGAAAATTGAGGGGCGCCTGGGTGGCTCAGTCGGTTAAGCTTCCGACTTCGGCTCAGGTCACGATCTTGCGGTATGTGAGTTTGAGCTCCGCGTCAGGTCTGTGCTGACAGCTCAGAGCCTGGAGCCTGTGTCAGATTCTGTGTCTCCCTCTCTCTCTGACCCTCCCCCGTTCGTGCTCTGTCTCTCTCTGTCTCAAAAATAAATAAACGTTAAAAAAAAATTTTATAAAAAAAAAAATAGAAAATCCAGAAATAGACCAAAGTACACATAAAAATTGAATATAGAATAAACACAGCATCACAAATAATTGGAGGAATTGAGGGTTTTTAAAGTTTATTTATTTATTTTGAGAGCAAGAGAGAGAGAGCGCTGGAGGGGCAGAGAGAGAGGAAGAAAGAGAGAATCCCAAGCTGGCTCCATACTGTCAGCACAGAGCCTGATGTAGGGCTCAAACCCACCAACCGTGAGATCAAGACCTGAATGGAATCCAAGAGTCAGAGGCTTAACCCAGGTGCCCCAGAAATGACTTTTTAATAAGCATCTTGGAGACAACTAGAGGGTCATATAGGGGGTGGGGAATGTATCCGACTCACAACCAAGTGAATCGGGGATCTAAATGTAAACACAAAAACAAAAACACCATAAAAATACTAAACAAAAGCATGACTGAATTTCTTAATAATCTGAGCTTGGGGAATACTTTCCTAATCATGACTCAAAACCAAGAAGCAATAAGGGAAAAGACTGATATATTTGACTACACTTCTTACGAATTTAAAAATAACAACTTTTTACAAGGCAAAAAAACTCCACAAGCAAAGTAAAAACACAAATGACAAGCTAAGAAGAGTATTTGCAATTTGTATCACAAAGGGTTAATAATATCCTTACTATGAAAAGATCATATCCATCAAAATAGGTTAGATTTGCTGTAGTAACAAACAACCTGAAAAATCTCAAAGACAGAAAATGTTACTTCTCACTCACGCTGCATGTCCAGGGTAGATCAGCAGGGAGCTCTGTAATTATGTGGCCTCAGGGACCCAAACTTGTGGAGGCACCATCTCAATGTATGCTTCCCCAATCGCAGAGGCAATCCCCAAAATTTAAAAATAAATAAGCGTAGGGGTGCCTGGGTGGCTCAGTTGGTTAAGCGTCAGACTCATGATTTCCGGTCAGGTCATGATCTCATGGTTCATGAGATCGAGTCCCACCTGGGGCTCTGCTCTGACAGTGTGGAGCCTGCTTGGGATTCTCTCTCCCTCTGCCCCTCCCCCACTCATGCTATCTCTCTCTCTCTCTCAAAATAAACTTTAAATAAATAACTAAATAAGCAAGCTAGCCTAACTGAATATAAAGTTGACAGCATAACCACATAGAGAAGGATTGTTTCAAGTATTTCAAAATACACTATTTGTATTACACATTAATAGTGGGATACATCCTAAGGATACAAAGAACCACAAAAAACATCTTAAACAACATTTAAATGTCTGTTGTTAGTAGTGATAATTCTTTGGTTTTTAATGTTTATTTGGTTTTGAGAGCGAGAACCAGTGGGGGAGGGGCAGAGAGAGAGAGAGGACACAGAATTGGAAGCAGGCTCTAGGCTCTAATCTGTCAGCGCAGAGCTGATGTGGGGCTCCAACCCATGAACCTTGAGATCATGACCTGAGCTGAAGTCAGATGTTCAACTGACTGAGTCACCCAGGCACCCCTAACATGACTGTTATTTTGAAACTATCATATATAACTCCAATATTATATATATTTGGATAAAGTAAATAAGTAATACGTTAATGTGATTAGAAATGAAGCTTCAATTATAAGAGAACAGAGGTGTACGTGTAAAGTCAAAATGATTAAATAAAAACCTTGTATCTTACGTTTGAATATGAAATATCACAATGAATTCATAATTCACTTTTCTCTTTCTAAAAAACAAATATTTATTAAGGGCCTGGGAAAAATGACAACTCAGTAGTAATAAGCACATCTAGCACTCAGACCTCAAAACACCATGTTCTAGGTTGCACAAGTAATATACAAGATGAGCCTGAGAACTTGTCATGCCAGAAGCAAGAAGTCAGAGAATACCAGGGTCGTGCAATAAGGACATAGAAATGAACTCAAATGAACCCACTGGCTAAAGAGGGCTCTCACAAAGCGAAGACATTTTTAGCATCAAACAAACAAAAACAAAAACATAAACAACAAGTGTTGGCGAGGATGTACAGGAAAAGAAACCCTCCTGCACTGTAGGTAGGAATGTAGGCTGGTGCAGCCACTGTGGAAAACAGTATAGAGACTCAAAACATTAAAATAAAATTATCATATAATTCAGTAATTCTACCACTGGCTATTTACATAAAGAATATAAAAACACTAATTCAAAAAAGATATATGTACCCCTGTGTTTATTGCAGCATTATTTACAATAGACAAATTATAGAAGCAATCCAAGTATCCACTGATAGATAATTGAGTAAAGAAGATTGATATATATAATGGAATATAATTCAGCTATAAAAAGAATGAGATCTTCCCATTTGCAAAAACATAGATGGAGCTAGAACATATAATGCTAAGTGAAATAAGTCAGTCAGAGAAAGACAAATACATTTCATTTCATTCATATGAGGAATATAAGGAAAAAACAAAGAAAAAAAGAGACAAACAAAAAACAGACCCTTTTTAAAGATATTTTTAACTTTATTTATTTTGAGAGAGAGAGAGCAGGAGAGGCAGAGAGAAGGGGAGGGAGAGAGAATCCCAAGCAGGCTCTGCACCATCAGCACAGAGCCCGATGTGGGGCTCAAACTCACGAACCATGAGATCATGACCTGAGCTGAAACCAAGAGTTGGACACTTGAGTGACTGAGCCACGCAGGTGCCCCAAGATTCGTAACTGTAGAGAACAAACTGGTGGTTACCAGAAGGGAAGTGGATGGGGGATTAAGAGGACACTTACCATGATAAGCACTGAGTACTGTATAGAATTGTTGAATCACTATACTGTACAGCCGAAACTACTATAACACTGTATGTTATTATACTGGAATTTTAAAAAAACATCAAATATATAAAAATCTATGAGTTTATCAATACCGAAAGAAAAAACTACAACAATCACCTCTTCAGTCACCACTGAATCTCTAAGGGCACCAACTCACTACGCAAAAATAATAAACTGATACTATAGGGAAATAATTAACTATTTATCCTGTCTCTTTGGCACAAACTCTACCTGAGGGCAACTAAACTGTGGTTGGGAACAAGAACACCAATGCTACTGCAGGAAGAGTAATAAAACTATGCAGTCATTGATGGCTGCTAAGACCGTTAGGTAAAGGTTGCTGGGAACCTCTGAGATAGGAATCAGGCTGAAAACACCTAAACACCGTGTCAGCATCCTTAATAGTGAGAGAACTTGACATTGTGTGCCTCCTCGCGTGATGTAATAAGAAGTACACAGCACCTCCTATGAAGTAGCTCAAAATTGTTTTAACTTGAATATTATGGTCTCTAAATTGAACAACCAATTCACAGGAAGTATGTGAGACAATTAGGAACAAACTAAATGATGCCACGAAGATGCAGTCAGCCAAATCCAGAGTGAGGCACATTCAAGTAGCACCCATGACTTGGTTTCTTCAACAAAATAACGTCATCAAAGAAAAAGGGGATGAAAAGGAAGAGAACCTGTTACAGACTGAAGAAAATTCAACAGACATTGTAACTAAATCTAAATTAGGCTTTATTTGTATTTTCCTTCTAGCAAGCCAACTAGAAAAGACATTTTTGAGAAAACTGGCAAATTTTTAAATGATCTTAAATTTTAGATGATATTAAGCAATTGATGTTATTTGTATTAGATTAGGACAATAGTGTTGTGATGATATTTTTAAGCCCTTAATTGTTAGTAATATGTACTGAAGTATTTATAGATCAAATGATGATGAAGTCTGGAATCTGCTCCCAGTCCTTGGTGGGAAAGGGAAGCAAGTCAAGGCATGGGGGCCTGGGGGCCCGGGGGCCTGGGGGCATGGGGGCCTGGGGGCAGAGATCAAATTGGGAAACTGCTGACAATTGTTGAAGCTGAGTGATGAATATATTGGAGTTTAGTACTAATTACCTTTGCTTTTATGGATTTTTGAAAATTTCCTAATAAAAAGATTTTTTAAGACTCTTGGTCAAATTCAGGTGTGACATCGTCAATTATCAACAGCTCTACCCAGAACCTGTCTACCTGATCTTGCCTGGTATGTTTAAGAAGTATATATGTCCTGTACTTGATACACTCACATGATGCTCTGCTCATCTTCCCTCCTCCTTACTCACTGAGTATCCCAAATCTACACTGCCTCAAGGCCAAGGAAATAAATGATTAGCTAAAGCCCTAAAAATTAATAGACAACGTGCGTCAGCTGGTTCCCAAGCTAGTGACATCATAAAAGCATTTGACTGAGGGCCAGCCTGGGTTACCGTAATATGGATTAACTTATATCAGATTGAGAAGTGTGTTTGTCAGGACTCTTCATGCGGATGTTCCAGAACAATGACAATATTTAGATATCAAAGCTGAATGAAAAATGAGACATTCCCAAGATTCATAAACTGGATTTACAACCCTTCTCTGGCACCACTGCTTTCTCTATGGACCACATCACAGAAGGATCTGATTAGAAATAGAATACACAGAGAGGGTATGTGACGATTTTGCAATCCTCTGATGCTTCAGGGCCAGCAGGCTGGATGTGCAAACAACAACACTATCAAATGATCCCCGAACAACATCTTAAATCCCTTTTTGAAATATTTCGTACCATTGAGAAAAGAAAATTGTGACACAAAAGTCCATTGTAAAGACTCTGTTATGCCATTTCAATTGATAAAAACTAAACTCTTGAAAAATTCTTCTGAGTCATAGAAGGCACCCAGATTTTGGAGTCAGGCCAACATGCATTCAAATTCTGTTTTCATCACTTACCCAGGTGTCTGTCCCATGGGCAGACTGTTTAACTGCCTAGGCCTTACTTTCTTCATTTGTCAATCGGATATGAAAATGCCTTTTTAACAAAGCTATGGCAAGGATTAAAGATAACTTTACACACACACACGAGTGTTTAGTAAAACACATAATAAGGACTAAATAAATTATAGCTATTACAGTTACCTGAGTTGGATTGATGAAATGTTCTAGCCATTTTAGAAGGGAGGCTCTAAAACGACCTTGTTACAACACTAGAAAAAGAGAATTCAACAAACCATTTAAAGACTATTTCAGATGCATAACAAGACATGAACACGTTATGGATCATGTATCAAAACTGAATACATGCCTCCTCTGATGTGGTAGAAACAGATCTCTAACTCAACTTACAAAAGCCAAAATTGTATTACTGAAAATACCTTGGGGGAAAAGAACTGTTGGTCTGAGGAAATTTGAGTTCTCCGTTTCCTACTATCACTCATGAAGTTCCCTTTGGTCCATGTGCCTCATCACATTGATTGCTTCTCAATTCCTGCCTGGTCTGGTGTGCAGTTCCCATGGCTATGCTCACCTTGGGTGCTCATCCATTATCTCGCCTCTAAAATTTGTGTCATGTAAATACTGTATTGTCCATTTTCTATAATATAACTCCATAAATTTATTAGTAAGGTCATTTCTAATGTGTGATAATTTGAATAGACTTTTACTTATAGCTTTGCAAACCTACCATTTAAGGAACAAACTCCTTGTGTAATCATGCCTTCAGTTAGCTCTGGCATTCACCAAACACTTTGTGTAAGTTTGTAGTGATAATAACAATAATAGCTAATATTTACTGAGCACCCAACATGTGCTAATAACACTAAGTGTCTAAAATGCATTAAATAGCATAATCCTAGTAACACCTGTATAAAGAAGGTGCTATTATTATGTCCATTGTATAACATGGAAACTGAAACTTAGAAAAGTTCATTACTTTCTGGAGTTCACATAAATAATACATGGAGGAACCGAAATAAGAGCTCAGTAAGTCAGAATCTAGAATCCTTCCTATTACTCCTTTCACCTACTTGTATTTAGGATTCCGTCCTGTAGTTACTGTATAAGCTCTTACTATTATTTTTCAAATAAAAAAAACACAAGTCCCAAACCAGTGAAGATCGAGTCTCATTCATCTGTGTGTCCCCAGTGCTTTAACCTGAATGTTGGCACATATATAGACAACATTTGATGAATGAATAAATCAATTGATTTCACACAAAAATGTAAAATTTTAGTAAAGTTGTTAGATTTTCTTTTTTTGTTGTTTGTTTTGTTTTGTTTTGTTTTTACTGTAAGCTCTAACCTCTGTCTTTTTTTAGTTTTTTATTTGAGTTCCAGGTAGTTAACATACATGTAATATTGGTTTTAGGTATACAATATGGTGATTCGGCATTTCAATCAACACCTAGTGCTTATCACAAGTGCAGTCCTTAATCCCCATCACCTATATAACCCATCCCTCCACCCACCTCCCCCTCTGGTAACCCTCACTTTGTTCTGTATAGTTAAGAGTCTATTTCTTGGTTTGCCTCTCTCTCTCTCTTTTTTTCCTCTTTGCTTGTTTGTTTTGTTTGTTAAATTCCACATATGAGTAACATCATAGGCCTTACTTCCAACTTCACTAAGAAAATAGAAACCATCAGAAGAGTACCTTCCGGGTACCTGGGTGGCTCAATTAAGCATTTGACTTTGGCTCAGGTCATGATTTCATGGTTCATGAGTTCGAGTCCCACATTGGGTGAGCTCAAGCCCCACTTGGGTAAAAACATAAGCCCCACTTCAGGTGAGTCCCACTTCTCTCTCTCTCTCTCTCTGCTCCTTGTTGACTTGCACCCTCATTTTCGCTGTCAAAAAAAAAAAAAAAAAAGAGTACCTTCCACATGTTACTCCCATCACTTCTACTATTCTATCACCCTGTCTTCTTGCCTGTTAGAAACAGTGAACTGCCCATGGTCTCATGGGGGGGCCAACTCCTCCACTTGTACATGATTCCCATCTGCTTTCACTTAAACCAAGGCCATGGCTTCTAGGGTTGCTCCTACTCTCTTCTGAATCACCAGTTTTACTCTACTGGATCAGCATCATTGTTTTCTTCTTCTTGAAACACTTTCTTCCCTTGGCTTATGAGACATCACTCCCTCTTGGTTCTTTTCCTAACTTTAGGGAATGTTATTATTCAGTCTCCTTTGATGATTATTCTTTTTTATCTTTCAAAATGTTAAATGCTCAAGTACTAAGTCCTCATCTGTTCTCTACCTGTACTCATTCCTAGGTGAGCTCAAGTCTATGAATTCCATATATAACTTCATGACCCCCAACCCCAATCTCTCCCCTGAACTCTTGTCTTTTATACATAACATGTCCACTTGGATGAGTAAAGGCATCTAAAATTTAATATGTCCAAAACTGAACTCTTGATTTCCAATCCCAAAACCTACTCCTTTCCAAGTTGTCTCCATTCATTCCAATGAATGGCAACTCCATCTTTCTTCTTGTTCAGGACAAAAATCTTGGAGTGAACCTTGACTCTTTTCATTCCACATCCACTCATTCTGTCAGCAATGAGTTGGCACTATCTGTTGGCACTATCTCATCTCAACAACAAGTATAGAATATGATGACTGCTCCCCTCCACTGCTCACATACTAAATGGAACCACTGACATTTTACCTAGAGATTATTAGCTTCCCAACTGGTATCCCTGCTTTTACCCTTGCTCACTTTTAGTCTGTTCTCAACAGAATGGCAGAGTGATCTTTTTAAAAATGTAAGTCATCCCTTCCTCTTTGCTTTCCCTTTCTTTTCCTTCCTTACCTCTTCCCTAAAAATTGGGTTCTAAAGCCACTAGGAGAAGCAGAGCAAGGTAGGCATCCCCTGGATTAGGGTAGTGGTGGTGGCCCAGAGTGAAGCATCATAGCCTTGAGTGGATTAAGTAGAGTGTCCATGAGGAGGGCTTCCTGTCACAGGGAGTCAGAGCCTTGAGGGGAGGAAAAATAGGGTGAGGAGGGCATCCATAGAAAATGGTGACCCAGGATAGGGAATCACAGCCCAAGCAGAGTACAGAAAGGACCAGCATGAAAGAAGAGTCCAGCATGGGATGTCAGAACCCAAACAGGGTAATAAGGACATCCATGCAATATGGCAGTCTGATGTGTGGTGTCCAATGGAGGGGTATCCTGTGAAAGATGAAGGAGTCCACATGGGTGTGGGGAACAGACAGGCATGAGACATTAGACTCAGGATCCCAAACAGGGAGAAGACCTTCACAAGGGAGTGTGGCCGGGCTTATCAGAATCCAAGTGAGGTAAGAAGGATATCCATACCACTATTACCATCTGGACACTAGAGTGTGTCTATACAGGTAAGTGACCAAATTACAGAAGTCAAGACCTAAGCAAGATGAAGAGGATGTCCAAGCACAAAGGCAGCCCAACAAGGGGAAATAAGAGTCTGAGCAGAAGATGTATCCATGCAGAGAGGCAGCTGAATGTGGGTGTCAAAGCCCAAGCAGGACCAGGATCTACATAAGAGGGGCAGGTAGGCATGACATATTGGACCTCCAAGAAAATAACAAGAGCATCCACCAGGGAGGGTACAACAGCAGCATTAGGAATCTGAAAATCAACAGGGGAGCTGGTCAAACAAGGAAATATATATAGGGTAATGGGAGCAAATGCTTTCACTTTTGAGTTACAAATACAGAAAGAGAAAAAAAATAGAATCAGATAGGAATTAATAAATATTGATGTGAACTCATGGTTTCCAATATATAAAGAGAAATAAATATAATTTTAAATAGATATATATGTGGTTGTGTGTATCTATGTGTATGTACCTAGATTTTTAAAAATTAAATAATAAACTTTTTACAAGGAACAGGTCAAAAACATAAGGGCATAGAACTGGTACAGCCACTCTGGAAAACAGTATGGAGTTTCCTCAAAAAATTAAAAATAGAACTACCCTACAACCTAGCAATTGCACTAGTAGGTATTTATCCAAAGGATACAAAAATGCTGATTCAAATGGGCACATGCACCTCAATGTTTATAGCAGTGCTATCGACAATAGCCAAATTATGGAAAGAGCCCAAATGTCCATCAACAGATGAATGGATAAAGATGTCATATAGATATAGGATGGAATACTATTCAGCGATCAAAAAGAATGAAATCTTGCCATTGGCAACAACGTGGATGGAACTAAGTGAAATAAGTTAGTTAGAGAAAGACAGATATCAGATGATTTCACTCATATGTGGAACTTAAGAAACAAAACAGATGAACATAGGGAGAGGGAAGCAAAGATAAGATAAAAACAGAGAGGAAAAAAAAAGATAAAAACAGAGAGGGAGACAAACCATAAGAGACTCTTAAATACAGAAAACAAACTGACAGTTGCTGGCAGGGTGTTGGGTGGGGGCATGGGCTAAATGGGTGAGGGGCATTAAGGAGGGCACTTATTGGGATGAGCACTGGGCATCATATGTAAGTGATGAATCACTCAATTCTATTCCTGAAATCATTACTATACTATGTGTTAACTAACTTGGATTTAAATTTAAAAACAACAACACATAAGGACATAGAAAAGTTGAAAGTAAAAGTATCAAAAAAGATATATCATGCAAAACTAAAGAGGAAATCAAGAGCCAAATTCTGAACAATTTAATATGACACACTAAGGACTCTGGATCTAAGCACCATGATGGGTTGGGTAGTAAGAGATGCAATCTAGTTCATGAGCAAGACCGGTTCGTGGGTGAGAAATTCAGTCACTATGGCAATTGGGTAACTCCAAGAATGCTAAATTGAGATAATAACGGTAACACTTTAATGAAAGGAGTACAGCTCATACAACTGTGAAGTTAGGGTCTATTTTTTGTCTGGGGGAGGCCAGTTGACTATTCATGAAATCTAGCACAAGGTGACATTCGCTTGGTAAATTCACCAAACCCAGAATCTATTTGTTTCTCAGAAACAGTATCCCAGAGTTTATCAGACTCAGGAAAAATTACTCTGACAAAGCTCCCAAAATCCTGATTTATAAAACCAACATGCTGATTCATTAATATCTAATAAGAAAGAAACAAAAACAAACACAGGTCACGCTGACCAGCCTATTGTCTCCCTGTACCTACATTATAAGCCGTCCCAGAAGATGATCTAACGAACTTGGAAGCTATGTGGTTTTCCTCTGCTTCCTTCCCTCTATCTTCATTTTCTGCCCTTCTTTGCCTTGCACTGTGTCCAGAGAGACTAGCCCCAGTGGCCTTCATACATGCCCCTACCCTCCTTGCCAGAGGCTTCAGTATGGGTTCAGCTATTGAGAGGCACCAGCAGGAAATTAGAGGGTGGGAAAAGAGAAAAGTTGGGATGTTCCTTCCTTGCTCTCTCCTTGCTTGGTTCCACTTCTCTTGGCAGGACCCTCATCTCTCAAGACCACTGGGATTCTCATCATCTACGCTCCAACTCCACTGACTGGGCCCTGAGCCTGGAAATACTACTTCCTCCCCCTTGTGTCTTCAGCCTCCAGATAGGTAATAGTTTCCAGTTGTTGCTAGTCTCTGTGGACCACCTCAGTATCCACTGTTTGTTCCCTCAACCTAACCACACCTCTGTAAATCTCTTCATTCAAATCATTCGGGCTGAATTGTCCTGCAATTTTAATGAGTAACACAGTGTGTGTGAAACACCAAACGTTTTCATATTCTACTTAGGGTGATCAATCATTCCAGCTTGCACAGGACTGAGGTGGGATTTAAGATTTTCTGTTTTTCTATCAGGATGAGTTGGTCACTCTAATCCTACCTGACTTTGACATATCTGTTTGCCACACTTTTATGGCTATTTAATTTTTTTTCTTGAAATATGTTCATTTTGTTACTTATTACTTTCAAAACAAACTTTAAATCACTCCCTTAAATGGAAAACGAAATAACTTGCCTTTGATTGGTTCAACCAAACATAATATAGAAACAAAAATAAACGGAAACTAAGCAATAATATTCAAGTTAACTAGAAGTTATTATTTGCAAAGGGACCTGAGTGCAAGTCTTGTTCTCTCTATGCTTAAAAGGGAGATTGGTGTTAAAGGCATTAAAGGCATACTGGCCCCAAAACTAAACTTTCTGCTTAAAGTGTCAGAATGTCTCATAGAAAACTGTAAGGGTAAGTGTAAGCGGATATCTTTTTCACCATATGAGTCTATGTCGCGTACGAACGTGCATGTATTACCTACATCATTTTGTCTATGCCTTGAGGAAACAATGGTGTAGTGGATAGTCAAACACATAACAAAATCAGGCTCTACCACTCTGCTGTCTCAATATCCACAGTAGATGTAACCAACAGACAAACTAGGTGCTTACATTGGCCTGACATAACACCCTTTACCCTAGATGGTGCTGGGATGGACATCATCACCAGGTGCTTCTGACTTTATTTCTATGATTCCCAGCCCTATTCTCATGGACAAACTTTCTTCTTTGAATACAGCAATCCTTTTATCAGGAAGTAGCCAAAGTTGGGTTGCCTGATTGGCTCAGTTGGCAGAACATGCGACTCTTGATCTCAGGGTCGTGAGTTCAAGCACCATGTTGGGTGTAGAGATTACTTAAAAATAAAATATATTTTTTAAAAAGGGAAATATCCAAAGCTTTTAAGCCAGGGACAGTTTGGTCTCTTTAAAGTCACTTTGTCCATCTCTAACCTATTATGTGTTTATTATATGTTTTAACTCTTAAAATACAATCTTATTTCTTTACATTTTATGTTTTTAGAAGCTCACGTAATATTATATCAGTGTCCTACCTGTAAGTACAAAATACCCAGGCAACTTGTTGAAGTGGCAATGGGTAGGTATAGGTATAGTGACAAGGTCTAGTGTTATAGAAGGGATGGCATTAGGGCTCAGGCTACAAAGATTAATTTGTTTTCTTTAGATGGAAAGAGGGAGCAAAGTTAATCTTAGGCAGAAAGAACAGCATGTGCAAAGGCACAGAATAATGAAAAAATAAAATACATACAGGGATTGAAAGTAGTTAAATATGGCCCGGGAGTGGACTATCAGAGGACACAGCATCAATAAGAGAACCCAAAATTCATATAGTAGTAATTAGTATGGCATATAGGTAGAAGACACCAGGATTTGAGGTCAGATTTGTGCTATGTCAGCACAAAAAATTACTCTTTGTATGACCCTCAGCAAATTCTTAACATTATAAGCCTCCATTTCCTCACCTGTAAACTGGGAAATAATACTTCTACCTATTTCATAGAATTATTATGAGGATTAAATGAAACAATATCCCTAGACCAGTGGTTTTCAACTCGGGGTAATTTTGCCCCGCTTTGAGACATTTAGTAATGTCTAAAGATATTTTTGATTATCACGACGAGGAAAGGATGAGAGACCGCTACTGACATTTAGTAGATAAAGATCAAAAACACTGCTTAGTATCCTACAACACACAGGACAGCCTCCCACAACAAAGGTTTATTTGGACTCATAATATATTAAAGATGCTGAGGCTGAGAAACCCTGGCTCAATGCGCTTACACATTGGCTCATGCCCTGGCTCATGCTTACAATGTGCAGTCAATAAATATGGCCCAGAAGGAGGAGAAGGAGGAAGAGGAGAAGGGATACAGTTGTACAAAGATGAGTTCACTGCAGCTGCTTTCTTGTTAGCTGAATGCCGAGCCATCATGACCCACTGTCATCAAATGCACCCCCAGTCCCAGCCACCAGCTGTCTTTCTACCTAGACAAGTAGTTAGAGGGTAACTAATAAGAGTTATAGACTGGTGGGCCCTGGAAGTATACTCAAGCACCTGATCACAATGAAGTTTTATAAAACAGGGAGGGTGACCAATCCTCCCTACGACTGTGACACATGGCCAGCATCTTCCGTCCAATGAGTGACTATCTCAGGACAACAAACGGCAAGACTCAGTAACCAAGGTCGGCAGTTCAGTCTGTCCGCTAGCCTTGAAATGGTGAATCATCCCAACTCAGTTCTAATAGACCAGGTGTGTATTTAAAAGGGACCTCAGCACACTATTTTAACGGGTCTTGCACATAAAACCTGGGAAGCCAAAAGACTTCCGACGATCCTTCAATCCAGACGATGGTGTGGCCAAGCGAAGAATGGCTGGAGACAGGAACAGAAGATGCCCTGATGAGCGTATAGTCTCACTGAGAGCGAAGCCTTTTGCAAACGAAGCTTCGGCTAACCACGCTTTGGCGGAACAAAATACAGAAGCAAGGTTCTGCCGACAGAGGCCAGAGCCACAAACCAGAGAGCAATCTGCATGTATACATGATGTGGAAAGAACTGCTTGTCGGATGTTGGTTTTTCTCAGCCACAACACACGTGCGGTGGTATCATCTTCAAACTATGAAGGACAGTTTGATTCGTGACTACCCAGGCATGCAAGAAACCAATGAAGGATACTGCCCTACATTGACAAATTAATGTCTCAGCAGGGTAGGCCAATTAAGAAATGTGTCATTTAGGGTACAGCCTACTTCCAGCATCAATTCAAACAATGTCTTTGTTTGAACTGACATTCGAGGATGATGGATAAATGCTGCGACTCTGGAGTCAGACGGAACTGAACTTGAATACTAGCTCCATCATTTGCTGACTATGCAATCTAGGAAAAGCCATTTAATGTCTCCAAATACCCATTTCCTCAGTGGTGATAATGGCAGTAATGGCAACAGGGGATGATAATAAAGGCAACGTTGTGGAGTTGTGGTGAGCATTAAATGTAACCCTTCAGGTAGAATTTCTACCATCCCCCCTAGCAGAGTAACTCTCTAGTAAATACAAGCTGTCTTGTGGCCATCATGGTCCACTTACCTTTTCCTCATATATCATCTCCTATATTTCAGCACAAAGGACACAGGTCCCGCCAATCATATCATATGATGACAACTGTTAAGGTGGGGGCTGGGGGTCCACATACACTAAAAATAGAAGTGTAAACAAAAATTGCGATTGGGGAATCTGTTCATAATACTTCTCAGATGTGGACATAGCCTTTCTTCAGTTTTGATCTATCTATTCAAACGGTTATCCTTTTCTTTTTCACATTCATATAGCCATCATTTGGGGAAGAAAAAATATTTCTCTTGAATAATTTCTTCCCCACACACTTTTCTTTCTTTGCTGTGATACTTGCCAAGCATCCTAGCAACCGTCAGGTAGTGTCAGCAACAGAAACTCCCCTGGGGGATGTTTGCCGTCAGTCACCGCAATCATTCGATCTCAGGAACTATAATGAGAAAACAAAACCATCTTTTCCTGAAATTCAAAAAGGCTAAGCGATCGCAGCTACCACACGTTAGGACATAAATGCCTGGTGCTCGCTTCCGCAGCACTTAGACTGGAATCGGAACGACGCAGAGATAAGAATTCCCCTGTGCAAGAACGTAATTTGTTCCTGAAACAAATACTTGGTAAAATATAAGATAAAGGCAGAGTAGTAATAGGTTAGAATACTGGAATGAGAAAAAAAAGGAGGAAAGAAGTGCAAACTTAATTAAATTGACATTTTCCACGATTGTCTTGTCACTGGGAAAATATCAGTCTTTATTATTAAATGAAACATGATGAGAAATGTCAAGAATGTTGACATTTCCTGAGGGCTTACTATGTGCCAGGCACCGTTTTAAGTCTTTAATACACATATTATTTTATACATAAGATGGAGACTATGGCACCTCATCTTGCAAGATGAAGGAAAGGAAGTTTATAGAGGGGAAGTACCAAGATTGCACAGCTAGGAAGGGGCAGATCTGGGGTAAAGTCCAAGTGGTATGAATCCAGAGCCCTCTCTTTCAGCTCCTACACTTTAATGCCTCTAAATTAAAGTAAAGGGATATTGCCGATCGCACACCATGTAAAATCTAGACAATAACCCCTTTCACAAAGAAACGTTATGAAATGAAACTATTACTCTCATAATGTAACAATTTAAATGGTTTTGCTTCCAGCCAAAGATTAATGCTGTATTTTAAGCAGAGGAAAGAGAAATTTTTAATTCACTAAATTTGGACAGTTAGCCCATAAAACATTCAGAATTTGGTGATTTTTCTTAATGGGTTTTTTTTTTCATTCAAGAGTTTAATATTTTTACCAAAAAGGAAGATGAGATTTTCTCCAAGTACTCTAACAACTATAAAGGGCTGTCTTAGATTTTTCTAATTTTTCATAGCCTTATTCTATTTAATTCACAAATTTCCCCTTGCTTCCCCTTCAGTGAATAAACCATAAATAAAATCTTCTTTCTAATTGGCTCACAAGCACCATCTAGTGAAGAAGCAGAATAATTACAGAACAGTTCCTGCAGATGATCACAATTTAATCTGTACTAATTAAGCCTAAATGAGCACCATTTTACCATTGTTCTAAAACAGAATGAGATTTGTTAAATGCAAATATTATGGCTAAGGTTAAAAATGTTATGTATTTTGGGATGCCTGGGTGGCTCAGTTGGTTAAGTTCAGACTCTTGGTTTTGGCTCAGATCATGATCTCCCGGTTCATGAATTCGAGCCCCTGCATCTGGCTCCACACAGTGTGTGGGTTCTCTCTCTTTCCCTCTCACTCTGCCCCTCCCCCTGCTTGTGCGCTCACTCTCTCTCTCTCTCTCTCAATAAATAAATAAACTTTAAAAAAAACTATGTATTTCAAGTTTTGTTGTTCTTTTGAACTTTCAGAAATTGAGAATTAGCTTGCTTTCTATTTCCAACTCCCACTGGCCTTTCTACGACCAATGACTATGGGTCCTCAGACAGCATAAAGTGGCACATTTCACCGTAGCAATATCCCAGAATGGCTTTGACATTTTGTTTTCTGTATCTGTCCATGCATTTCTTTTCTTCCTCCCCTTTTCATTATCACACTAAAATGATTTTTTTTAATATATTCACCTAACCATTTATCGAGAACAATCTCTGCCCTCAAGAAATTCACTATCCAGCAGATATAGACATTAGGGACATAAAGTATTACAGGTGTTATGATAGAGTATAGTGTAGAGTAGAATTAGTTCCAATCAGAATGGTGAAATAGAACTGATACTATTTTGCAATTTCATCAGATGGCAAGGTGTACATCTTTACAGTAGGAGCTCTCTTGGTCAACCTCCATTTAACCAACTCACCAGATTAACCAAAGCTCTCTATTATGTCTATAAAATGTATTGATTTACACCTACTGCTTACTGATGCTTAGGCTAGAAAGCTACCCTAAAACGTTCATAAAACTTCTGTTCCTAGCAGCTGAGTTGAATGCTCAACAAGAGGCAATTAGATTTTGTCCCAAATACGTCTATGCCAGATTTAGTTGTAGTTATACAGTATTAATTACACAATTTCAGTAAATACTACATCAATTTATCAAATATAAGTTCAAAAACTGGGGTGGAATCAGGTGGAAGTGAGACAAATATAGAAGATTAAGGAGAAACCATAAAAATCTAGAATGATTCTGCATTCAAACTGGTTTGAAGGCATTTTTAGATTCTTGTTCTAATTTTTCTTTAAACCTGGAAGTCTTAGGTGATGCTTATGAATATGTTTTATGCAAGAAAGACAATACACAGCATTTCTAGGATTTCAAACTTTAAAAGGGAGTGAACACAGGGTGCCTGGGTGCTTCATTCAGTTAAGCGTCTGACTTTAGCTCAGGTCATGATCTGGTGGTTCATGAGTTCAAGTTCCTCTGTGCTGACAGCTCAGAGCCTAGAACCTGGAGCCTGCTTAGGATTCTGTGTCTCCCTCTCTCTCTGCCCCTTTCTCTCTCTCTCTCTCTCTCTCTCTCTCTCTCTCTCAAAAATAAAT
>NW_026057577.1:118165669-118262613 GCF_023721935.1 Panthera uncia
TCTCTCTCTCTCTCTCTCTCTCTCTCTCTCTCTCTCTCAAAAATAAATAAAAACATTAAAAAAAATTTTTTTTAAAGGGAGTGAACAGGGCACATGGGTGGCTCAGTCGGTTAAGTGTCTGACTTCAGCTCAGGTCATGATCTCATGGTTCATGGATTCAAGCCCCAAGTCAGGCTCTGTGCTGACAGCTCAGAGCCTGGAGCCTGCTTTGGATTCTGTGTCTCCCTCTCTCTTGGCCCCTCCCCTGCTAACGAGATCACACATGCTTGCTCTCTCTCTCTCTCTCTCTCAAAAATAAATAAACATTAAAAAAAATTAAAACGGAGTGAACAAAAGATGATAAAAGGATTCATTACCAAGGACAATAATAAAAAGTGTCATAGAGGTATAAGAATAATGCCAAAGCAAGCAAAAGTACAAAGTGAACTCAAGATTGTGGAAAAATAGAACAATAAACTGGGCTCTTTATGTTGTATTTTGAAAAAAATGTGAACATGAGAGACACAAGTTTTCAGACCTTGGTAATAAGGAACATACAGAGGGTTGGTTTCTTCAAATGCTAGTTTCCTTTCTTCTTTGAAAAGTAGAGTGAACTCTAGCTGGGAAAGGCAGAAGAGCAGACTTTATAAAGAAACTCTTACTCTTCTAAAATGTGTCCAAATAAGATCTGTATATGCTTTTTCCAAGTATAATTTCAGAATATGCCTTGAGACTGCTAAATGTGTGGTCAGCCATCTTTGAGAAATTAAGAGAAATGTTGTAAGACTGATAGAGGGCAGATATATCCCTGACGTTCCAAACATGGCAAGACGTAGATACTATAAACGATGGACTGGAAATATACTGATCATCCTCAACTACATTCTAGAACAAATTATTAAAATCTCAGGCTATGAACATTTTAAAAGGGAACAGTATGTAATGTGAATCATGATTATGTCATAGGAAACAAGTCCTACCAGAACTAATTCATTTCTGTTTTTGTATGTTTATTAGGTTAGTCAGTTCCTTATTTCTGTGTATTTTCAGAAGAAATTTGACAAAGCTTTTAAAGATACCCTCCTGGACAAAAAGTGAAGAAATGTGGATGCAATAGATTTATTGCTATTTGTACCTAAATTGTCCTGATTAACAGATTGATGTCAGACTTGGAGAAGAGTCTGTAGCCTGTATCATTCAGTTTCATCCTACGCTCTGTGAAATAAGGGAATTATTTCCCTCAGTGAATTCGATGAAAAAATTGATGCCATACTTGTAGGTAACACAAAGTTAGAAGCAACAGTCAACCCACTGGATGGCAGGCTTCTGGATCTTTATCGCAAAGGAAAGGAAATGGGCCCAAATGAACCAAGTTAGAAAAAAAAAAAATACAGAGTACAAATGGGAGAGAAATGAATTATCAGGAGCATGTGTGGAAGAATTGTCAAGGATCTTAGTTAATATAAGATCTTTTTCAATATAGGAAAAAGAAGTGTCAAGGAGGTCATGTGCTCAGAGACTATGTTAATTACAGCAGTAGTATACCAGTGAGGAGCCATTTTCTGCAGTGCCTGGTCCATGCTGTCAAATATTAGAGAGATGTCCAAGAAAATGAGTCCTGAGATTTACATTGAGTGATAAGGAGGTTGATTTTCAAGAGAGTGATTTCAGCTAAATAATTAGGGTAGGAGCCAAAAACAAAGGGTTCTGACAAGTGAAGAGAGTGTGAGCAAAAGTCAACTACCCATCTGAGAGCTTTGGTTGATAAAGAAAATAGCTTTCAAATAGAGAAGATAAACTAATGTTGGGATTAAAGTTAAGTTCTCTTGTTTTAGAAAACCTTGATAATTTTACACAATTTCGAGCAAAAAAACAAAACTGTAACGAAAGCTGAAGAGTCTCCTGAGTCTCCTTAGATTATACAGCTTCAGCTGTGCTCTGCCTCTAATAATCAATAAACTTTTATCTTTTATTTTGATTTTACATTTATTATATAAACAAGTATAGAAAGACTAACTTTGGGGTAATACAGAGAGTAGAATGTGGTTCATCAGAATTCTTAGGCTGTAAAAAGAAGAGAGGACTCTAAACTTGGGCAACTGCAGAATGAGACAATTTTCTGCAGAAGCCGAATAAGCTCTGCTCTAAAGAAGCAACCTCTGTAGGAAACATGGAGCAACAGAAGTCAAGAAAGATCTCAGGTAATAGCAAAGAGGAGGACCAGTCTAGACTACAAGCTTCATAACTTTCTAGAAAGAAAGGAGTGGTAGTTAATACCAGAAGCACGATGGGTTTTGTAGTTGAATTATTTGTAGCTTATAGTGTGGATATATTTGTTTAAATTTAACATAAGGTCTACAGCTACACCATTAAAAAAAGAAAAAAAGGAAGAAAAGGAAAACTCAAGAGCAGCCTGCACTTAGAAACAAGTAGTCCATATCCTAGCAGCAAAGCACAGGATCCTTCTCATGGCACCACACCAAAACAACAGATTCTGTATTTCTAAAAGGTGAAGAAGTCTTCTGGAAAAATCGACTGCCAAACACATGCATGAAGTTAAGCAAATGTCAAATTGGTACATTAAACTGCACTGCCTTGCTTGTTTAGCATCTCGAAGAGCTCACAATTTACAAGTAGTTCTCAACTTACCAAGATGTTGTTTTCTTAAAGTTAGTTGGCAAATCAGTTGTATGACAGCATAGTATTGTGGCTCAGAGTAGAGCCAGACTTCCCAGTTCAAATCCTGATCCCACCACCTATTTAATTCACTGGACTCTGAGCCTCTACATCTGTAAAATGGGATACCTACTCAAAGGATTATTCTTTTGTGATTAATGAGTTATCACATTGAAAGTTTTTACAGTCATGCCTGGCACATAGTGAATATTCAAAATGGTAACTATTATTATAATTAGCATGCTGATAGAAATAGGAGCACAGTAAGTATTTCCTAGAACAAGAGGATCATAGGTTATAGAAAAGGCCAGGAGAGAAACAGGTCACCAGGGATTTGGTAAATGTATAGACATACCTCTCTAAATGCGTAAGAGAAGACTTCTCTAGGGGCACGTGGGTTGGACACGTAGGTTAGGTGTCCAACTTCAGCTCAGGTCATGATCTCATGGTTCGTGGGTTCAGCCCCGCATTGGGCTCTGTGCTGACAGCTCAGAGCCTGGAGCCTGCTTCAGATTCTGTGTCTTCGTCTCTCTCTGCACCCCCCCCCCCATTCATGCTCTATCTCTGTCTCTCAAAAATGAATGAATGTTAAAAAAAATTTTTTTAAGAGAAGACTTCTCTCTAGGTGGTTAGCAGAGCACATTTAAATTCCAAACAGCACACAAAATAAAAATTAATTAATTAATTAAAATGCTGAATTACATTTTAAAATTCAGTCACCAGAAGACAGTGGGAAATGCTGTATATCCTTTCTTCTTGGAGCTTTACAGAGAGTGTCATCAGTCCCTGTGATTAAAAAGAGAAAAATACCATTGAATTTTGTTTAATCCAGCACTGCCTAAACTTTTGTAACCATAGAAACCATTCTCCTCTTACCTGCCATTATCACCACATTTTTGAGAGATGCTTCTCCAGGTCAATTATTTTCCCAGATATTCTAAATTGGAGAATAAACAGCAATTATCCCTAAGGAAATAAAAGTGGAAGGTTTTGATTTCACAACGCTATGAGGATTACAAAAACACTCTTCATAAATTAAATACTGGCTAAATCATGATTGCCATTCTTGCTCAACGTGTTCAAAGTGAGAATAGTAATATTAAAATAAAATGTAAAGCTCCAACACTTCTTTTTTTCTTCTCATGTTAGTAAACCTACTATAAATGACTGTTTAATTATTACATACTTTAATGAAGATAAATGCGAGAACTACAAAGTGTATTGAAGCATTGTAGTTCTGACTTATTATGGTGATCATTTTGCAGTGTTCACAAATATTAAATCACGATATTGTACACCTGAAAATAATATAATATTATACATCACTTATACCTCAATTAAAATAAAGCATTACAGTTCTTCCTCAATAATCCAAAATTGTTTAATTATAAAGGGAAGCTTTTAACTATTACTGCATGGAAAAAGAGAAATACTATTTATGGCAGCCCCGTAATGTTTTTACAACACATGCTAGTACTCATGTTAACTCTTACTAGTTTTCTTATTTCTGGGAATTTTTCTATCCAGGGGTAAGAATTTAAATAGATAAGGCATTGTAAGGGAGTCCACAATGTTCTAGTAAGTCTCAGCTTCAGCATAGCACCCTTAATTTTTAATTCCCCTTTTTAAATTTTGTTTCGTGTTATTTTATTTTTTATGAATACAATTTATTGTCAAATTGGCTTACATACAACACCCAGTGCTCATCCCAACAAGTGCCCTCCTCAATGCCCATCACCCATCTTCCCTCTCCCCCACACCCCATCCACCCTTAGCTTGTTCTCTGTATTTAAGAGTCTCTTGTGGTTTGCCTCCCTCCTTCTCTGTTTGTATCTATTTTTGTCCCCTTCCCTTTCCCCATGGCCTTCTGTTCAGTTTCTCAGGATCCACATATGAGTGAAAACATATGATACCTGTCCTTCTCTGACTGACTTATTTCACTCAGCATAATACCTTTCAGTTCCATCCACTCTGCTGCAAATGGCATGATTTCATTCTTTCTCATTGCCAAGTAGTATTCCACTGAATATATAAACCACGTCTTCTTTATCCACTCATCAGTCGATGGACACTTAGGCTTTTTTCACAATCTGGCTACTATTGAAAGTGCTGCTGTAAACATTGGGGGCACAAGTGCCCCTATGCATCAGCACTCCTGTATCCCTTGGGTAAATTCCTAGTAGTGCTATTGCTGGGTCATAGGGTACCTCTATTTTCAATTTTTTGAGGAACCTCCACACTGGTTTCCAGAGCGACTGCACCAGTTTGCATTCCCACCAACAGTTCAAGAGGGTTCCCGTTTCTCCACATCCTCAGCAGCATCTGTAGTTTCCTGATTTGTTCAGTTTAGCCACTCTGACTGGCGTGAGGTGGTATCTCTGTGGTTTTGATGTGTATTTCCCTGATGATGAGTGACGTTGAGCATCTTTTTATGTGTCTGTTGGCGATCTGGATGTCTTCTTTGGAAAAGTGTCTATTCGTGTCTTCTGCCCATTTCTTCACTGGATTATTTATTTTTCGGGTGTGGAGTTTGGTGAGTTCTTTATAGATTTTGGACACTAGCCCTTTAATTTGCAAATATCTTTTCCCATTCCATCAGTTGCCTTTTAGCTTTGTTGATTGTTTCCTTTGCAGTGCAGAAACTTTTTATCTTGATGAAGTCCCAATAGTTCATTTTTGCTTTTAATTCCCTTGCCTTTGGAGATGTGTCGAGTAAGAAATTGCTGTGACTGAGGTCAAAGAGGTTGTTGCCTGTTTTCTCCTCTAGGGTTTTGATGGTTTCCTGTCTCACAGTTAGGTCTTTCATCCATTTTGAGTTTATTTTTGTGTATGATGTAAGAAGGTGGTCTAGTTTCATTCTTCTGCATGTTGCTGTCCAGTTCTCCCAGCACCATTTGCTAAAGAGACTCTCTTTTTTCCATTGGATGCTCTTTCCTGCATTGTCAAAGATTAGGTGGCCATACATTTGTGGGTCTAGTTCTGGGTTCTCTATTGTATTCCATTGGTCTATGTGTCTGTTTTTGTGCCAATACCGTACTGTCTTGGTGATTACAGCTTTGTAATAGAGGCTAAAATCTGGGATTGTGATGCCTTCCACTTTGGTTTTCTTCTTCAATATTACTTTGCCTATTCGGGGTCTTTTGTGGTTCCATACAAATTTTAGGATTGTTTGTTCTAGCTTTGAGAAGAATGCTGGTACAATTTTGATTGGGATTGCATTGAATGTGTAGATTGTTTTGGGTAGTATTGATATTTTAATAATTTCCCTTCTTGAAACATCTCAGAGTTTTTAGAATGCCACGTGCCTTCTTTCTTGCCTAAAATGGTATTAATACATCCAGTCCAGGCACAAAAGGGTCTAAAGTAAGAAAGGAAAAGAGAATTCAATTGCTCAGAATCTCAGTTCACCCAGTCATTCATTTGTTTCTTTAACAAATATGTATTAAATACACTCTATGTGTCAGAGTATATTCTAAGTATCGAGAATACCACAGTGGGCAAAAATAATCATGATCTCTATCTCCTTAGAGCTTATAGTCCCAGGTGATGTAAATATAACATAATTACATATTTAAAAGGTTGATTGAAATTGCTCTGAACAAGAGGCAGTTGGTTCTATGAGCACCTGTAATCGGAGAATAGATTTAATCAGGGGGTTCAGGGACACTTCCCTAAGAAACTGTTAATGGAGTCCAGAGCTGAAGGAAGAGAAGTAGTTAACTGGCTGACAGACTAAGGGGGAAGACTTGCAGGCAGATGTACATGTGTGGGCAGGGCCCCCTGGCAAGCTAGAGTCAGTTCCTCCCTGCCTCTTCCAAGGAGAGCAAACGAACAAACTAATCCTGGCTCCATGGTGATTGACAGAGGATAATATTATGCATCCAGGCATAGTTCGTCCTTGGAGAAGGGAATTCGTAGCTTAGAAGAAAAAAATCATTCTTTAAATAATGTTGAAGTCTCAAGTACCAGGACAGACTGAGAAGGAAGATATTCTGGGGTATATGGGGTTTCTAAGTGTCTCCCAACTCATGCTACCTAGAAGAACGACCACCCATGCTCTGATGAGAAAAGGAGAAGTGGAGACCATGAAAAGTAATAAGGAATTTAAGGAAGGAGTAAAAGGAGGCATAGTCAGAACTAAGTCAATGCACAGTTTTTTATAAGAAAAGAAAAAAGAAGGAACAAGTTTATTATTAATGCTTTGTCATGGCTATTTCAATCTTCCATTGTTGTATAACCAACCACCCCTAAACAACAATCTGTTATTCCACAGAATTCTGTTTATTAGGAATTCCGGCAAGGTTCAGCTGGTGATTCTCCTGTTCCATGGATATTGCTCATGCAGTTGCCTTCAGTTGATAAGTCCCAGACAGCCCCTAATCCTCCAAGCCTCTCTCCAGATTGCTTCTCATGACTCAGCCCAAGGTTCCTTATAGTATGGCAACAAGCTCTAAAGAAGGAACTTTCCAAAAGGCCAAGCCCCAGTGCACAAGCTCTTATCAAGCCTCTGTCTGCACTTCAGTTGCTAATGCCTGTTAGCCAAAGAAAATCGCATGGTCAAGCCCAGAGTCAATAAGGATTGATTCACATATGCAAGAACAAGAGCTCTTGGAATTTCTAAAAATGGTGTCAATATTTGTATGTGTACCTATACTATAACCAAATCATCATTTAAATTTTTAGCCTTCTCTTTTTATCCTACCTGTAAACATTCTGTCCATACACCCCCACTGTATGCCAAAAAGAAGATAGGTTTTATAACGGTTTTAATCCCCCCTAGCACTAAGTTGTGCTCTTTGGAAAGAGCATTAATTTAGATGAAAAAATCATTAACTGAATTCATCATTCAACCCATTTGTAAAGGTGGTGAAATGTGAGTCATCTAATTTTAATATTTATTAGGAGAAATGGTTGAAATTATATATTTATTTTTTGATGTTTATTTTTGAAGGAGAGAGAAACAGAGCGTGAGGGGGGAGGGGCAGAGAGAGAGGGAGACACAGAATCTGAAGCAGGCCCCAGGCTCCAAGCTGTCAGCACAGAGCCCGACGTGGGGCTCGAACCTGTAAACCACGAGATCATGACCTGAGCCGAAGTCTGAGGCTTAACCAACTGAGCCACCCAGGCGCCCCAAAATCATTGAAATTATTAAATGAGACATTTGATCACCTGTAATTTCAATTACATATGCCATTCAAATTCCTTAACACAATTAATAATTACAAATTAGTTATATGAGCATCATGACATGTGGTGAGGGAACTGTACCAGTGAAGTTTCAATCAGGGAAGCAGAACCACCGCAGGAAAGAAGAGACTTACTACGAATGCAACTTTACACAATTGTGGATGCCATTGGCTCTGTTTCTGGCCACAGGCCTGAAGTGACTCTCAGTGAGCAGAGTTGACAGCCAACGTGAAGTGGGGGAGAGTGAGGACAAACTTGAACCCTTGTCTGTCTCACACCTAACACGAGTGACCTGCAGAAGCCAGTGCGCTCGGCCAAGACCACATACATGGGCTTTGCCCAGAAAGTTGAGAAGCTGAAGAAAGGGATCCAAAAGGAGTGAGAGAAGCTGGGGTCCCAGCTAGTGTGCAAGGTCAACAAGCGGACCTGGAGCAGCAGTCACGCAAGGCCGCAGTAGTACCCAGCCAAACAAGCCTTTGTAGTGATACGGCCGTTGCCTGGCCTCATCTTCCGAATCTCACAAAATTTCTCTTGGGACTAACCTAGAATCAGACAAGGAAGGAAATTCTAGGCACTGCACTTCCAGATTAGCTAAATTGACACAAAACCACATTAATTGTGGCCGCCACCCATCAGAAACAGGCTTGCTTCTTGCCTGATAGACTCATCTTCTGAGATCCACCCAGAAGGCAAAGAAAGCCCAAGACCTTGGGAAAAGCTCCTAGTATTAGTACTACTGAATTACCACTGCCCAGTTGCAACTGACTCAATCATTTCTTGGTAACTTGAGCCTTCTCTAATGCAAAGAATCGAGTTCCTCCTTCACTGGTGCTCTGACAAAGATGGAGTAAGGAACAGATTGTGAAAAATACAAGCAATGTGTTTTTTTTTATTTTTTGGGTTTTTTTTGAGAGCAGCATGAGGAAAGAGACATTAGTCAGTACCAAAATTGGCAAATGTCTATTGGCAGTAGAAAAATAAAAAATAATAATAATAATTCCCCCCAAAATGACCGGGAAAATGACAGTTCTCTAGCACAAGAGTTTTATTTAAAACATTAATAACTATGAATTAAAATCTGTATTATGTTAAATATTTGAAGAGAATTACTTCCTTTGAAATGTCTTGATTCAGTGAATTTTCACATGCTATATCCTCCATTTAAAATACTTGTTCTGGGGCTCCTGGGTGGCTCAGTCAGTTAAGCATCTAACTCTTGGTTTTGGCTCAGGTCATGATCTCAAAGTTTTGTGAGTTCAAGCCCCACATCCAGCTCTGGGCTGGCAACACGGAGCCTGCTTAGGATTCTCTATCTCTGTCTCTCTCCACCCCACCCCCGACTTGCACTGTCTCTGTCTCTCTCAAAATAAATAAACTTTAAAATGCTGTTCCTTCCTTATGTACCTAACCATCTCTTATTTATCTTCTAGAACACTTCTCTGCAAAAGCTACCCAGAATTCCCTACTCAAACCCAGGCAACAATCATTCTCTTCTATGAGCTACCTCCATAACTTGCAAATCATTTAATTTTTGCAATTCCACCAAATTATAATTTTATCATTCTTCTATGCATCCCATACTTCACTGCAAGGGACCATGCTACATGCTTCTGCTAATTGGCACAGCACATGGCACACAATAAATAATAGGCTTGTCATCGCCCCTTGATCATATATTTTATAGATAGGAAACCCAACCAAATCAATGGTGGAAGGAACAGAAATAAAAACATTTCAAGCATAAGCAATTTCTAATATCACCTTGTAACAGAAAATGTCATTAGTGCTACCATTAACTGTTTTTTCTTAACGTTTATTCATTTTTGAGAGAGAGAGAGAGAGAGTGGGGGACGGGCAGAGAGAGAGGGAGACACAGAATCTGAAGCAGCCTCCAGGCTCTGAATTATCATCACAGAGCCTGATGTGGGGCTAGAACCCACGGACTGTGAGATCGTGACCTGAGCTGAAGTCAGATGCTTAACCGACTGAGCCACACAGGTGCCCCATACCATTAACTCTTTTTGTGGTTTCTTCCAGTTTGAATTCCAACTCCTTACTCCACATCCCTTCTAAAAATCTCATGCCGATGATCTCTGATTCTTCCTTCCTTTGACATCCGCTCCCTCCACTTGGAATCTAAAAGAACTAGCAAAATTTGGGTTTCACCTATCTTGTAAATGCTCCCTTGGTCTCTCTTCTCAGAGGCTTTTCCACCTCATCTCCCCCAGGCTGAGCAGTGGCCAATTCACTTCCTCTCACCCTCTATTCCACCTGGATAAACGCTCTAATCCCCCAGATTCTTGTACAATGGGAACACCTATTATGCAAAGGTCTGCCCAATTGCCCATGTTGTACCTTGCAGTCTAATTTCATCCTCAAGTGGTGGCATGAAAATATTAAATAATGGCACTTTTGAATGTATTTGTTATCTTCTTTGTTCCATTTTGCTCAATTTCCTTTATTTCCGTGGGGGGCAAGAAAATATTCCAGAGGAGCAGAAAGCTTATGCATAAAATAGGAAACATGACATTTATTGAAATGACCATGCACTTGTAATTTAAGAAAAAAAACACAGTTAATTGGCAGAAGATACAGTTCTTGTTCCATCTGCCACAGTGTAATTAGGGGAACATTGTGATGTTTTGTGCTCCAATTTCCCCAGTGAAAATTACAATTAATAACATACACAGAAATCGTTATTTTTTAAAAAATATATTTCATCAGTACAAAAGAATTAGATGGGTTATAAATGCTAACCTGTGTTCTTCAAAAAGATGATAATTATCACAGAGCTATTTTTGACCTATCTTTGTTTCAGATGTGCTCCAACTGTGAATGAGTGGTTCAACTTTTAGCTATAGATTTAGTACCAAAGTACTGCTCATAAAATAAGAGATTAGATGATAGAGCACTTTAAATTCCCCATGGGGCAGAGGAACATATGAAAAACCTTCCTCCAAACAACTCAATGTCTAAATTTTTAAAAATAAGGTCTCTGAAGTTCACATTCAGTTAGTCTCGTGAGAATAATTAAATGGCTCCTCAGAATTTCTTTGCTTGAAGTATTTGAATCAATTCATTTTAAAGTACTTAAATAGAGCACCTACTACTTTCTTTGTGAAAATAAAATTAATATTCTTTCCTCATTCAAAGGCTACAAGTTGCACCCCAAATATAAATCATAGGAGAAAGTTGCCAAAATATGTTGAGATCCACGCTTGTGTATTTCTTCCCTCCCATTCCATATTGCTTTAAACATTCTTATAACCTCTTTTATTTCATTTAGACCAAAGAAGAAATTACAGAATGTCAATGTGTAAAGATATTAGTAACCAAGACTGGGTAGGAGGAATAACACTTCAGAGGATGCCAGACTGGATGGATGAAGACCAAGGACCCAACCCACTCCATTCAAACGTCATTGTAACTCACCTTGCTCTCCACCCCACTTTGCCTCTGAAGGAAGATGTGCCCCCAGGAGTAGAAGGAGACAGAAACACCCTGAATTAAGGTCAAGTTTCCATCATCAAGGAAAATGGGAGTTTAATAAAGGAATTCAGGGGGCACCTGGGTGGCTCAGTTGGTTAAGCATGCTACTTTGGCTCAGGTCATGATCTCACGATTAGTGAGTTCAAGCCCCATGTCAGACTCTGTGCTGAAAGCTCAGAGCCTGGAGCCTTCCTCTGACTCTGTGTCTCCCTCTCTCTCTGCCCCTCCCCTGCTTGTGCTCTTCCTGTCTGTCTGTCTCTCTCTCTCTCTTAAAAAAAATAAACAGGATGGGCCAAGATGGTGGAACAGCATGGAAATTGTTTTTTGCGTCTCTCCTCCCTGAAATGAAGCCAGATCAACACTAAACCATCTTGCACACCTAGAAAACTGATTTGAGGATCAACACAACAATCTATACAACCTGAAACACAGAACTCAGGAGGTACATGGTGTGGAGAGATGAACTGAGGGAGAGAGAAGCCATGGGGGGGGGGCAAGAGCTGTTTTTGCTTGTGGAGAGAGGATGGACATGGTGGGGGGGCGGGTAGAGTGCAGATAGCATACCCCCACTCGAAAGCATCTGGAGAGAAAAGAAAGAATACGCGAGAGACTGAACAAAAAAGGGAGAAAGGAGAAAGGAGAGGGTTTAAATTCCATTAAGACTCCATAAACAGGGAAGCATAGAGTCTGAAATGCCACAGCTCAATACCTGGTGGTGCTCTGGTGGGAAGGGCGAATCCTTAGGAACAGAGAGCAAGGTCTGAGGGGTCCTCGGGTCACACACTAGAGGCAGTTCCCCTGCTGGGAGGACATCTGGTAGAGGCTGTGCAGCCATCCCACAGGCAAAGGTCCCAGCAGACCCTGGCAAACAACCACACTCACTGATACTGGAACAAGGACGTTAAGTGGGAAGCCTGGTGACAGATGAGTGTTGTGATTTTTCCATGATCCCTGGATGCTGCTGCTACATGACCACGTGAAATTTTTCTGGGGTGGGCTGGCACCCACCCAGTCTCAGGGAATCGGCAGCAGTGCAGTCTCCTGAACATCCCTGGGGATAGCTGGCACCAGGCAATTGCTTGGTGAGACCCTCACCCAGAGGGTCAGAACAGGCCAAAGCCCCAATCTTCAGAAGCGAAGGGTTGGGAAACACAGCTGCATCTGAGATAAAACTCAGGAGGGAGATGTCGCCAGGCAGCCTGATGGCTTGTTTACAGTGTAAAAGCAAGGAGTGGACATAAGCCAGAGACAAAGGTGGGGTGCTTGATGGTCTGTCTGGGAAAGCATAGAGTTCTGGTACTAGGGATTGGGTAGCTGGGTGACACTATTTTCACCCCTCCCGTGCATGTGCATACATACCTATAAGCGCCACAACAATCCACCCCCAGCAAGCTAAGCAGCGCCATCTAGTGGAGAATGGAGCCATTACACTAAGCCCCATCCAATTGGGCCAACTGTGCACTTTAGGAACACCACAAGTCATTCCATCTGCTTAGTTTACTGACTATAACGTGCTTCATAGTTTGACTTCTAGGAGAAATCGATATAATTTCAATCATATTTCAGTCTGTTCACAGGTCCATCTATTCGATTTTTTTTCTTTTCTTATTCTTGAATACAGAAAGAGAAAAAAATTATATTTATTTTCCATTTTTATTTAAAATATTTTTAATTTTTCCCACTCTATTTTTTATTTTGTAAATTTTTAAAATTCATTTCACTTCCATCATTTCATTTTATTCTATTCTATTATATTCATGTTTTCAAATTTTCAAACGTTTTCCTTTTTTCTCTTTTCTTATCTTTCCCTTTTTTCTCTAATCTATCAAGCTCCTTTCAACAACCAGACCAAAACACACCTAGGATCTAGCATACTTTATTTTATTTTTTTTTTGTTTTTAATTTAATTTTTCTTTTTTTTACTTTACTAATTCCTTGTCTTCCTTCAAAATGATGAAATGAAGGAATTCACCCCAAAAGAAAGAACAGGAAGAAATTACAGCCAGGGCATTAATCACCACAGATACAGCAAGATGCCTAAACCAAAATTTAGAATCACGATAATAAGAATACTGGCATTGAAAATAGGTTAGAAATCCTTTCTGCAGAGATAAAAGAAGTCAAAGCTAGTCAGGATGAAATAAAAAATGCTATAACTGAGCTGCAATCTCAAATGGATGTCATGGCAGCAAGGATGGAAGAGGCAGAGCAGCAAATCAGAGATAAAGAGGACAAACTTATGGAGAACAATGAAGCAGAAAAAAAGAGGGAGACTAAGGCAAAAGAGCATGATTTAAGAATTAGAGAACTCGCGGGGCGCCTGGGTGGCTCAGTCGGTTAAGCGTCTGACTTCAGCTCAGGTCACAATCTCGCGGTCCGCGAGTTCGAGCCCCGTGTCGGGCTCTGGGCTGATGGCTCAGAGCCTGGAGCCTGCTTCCCATTCTGTGTCTCCCTCTCTCTCTGCCCCTCCCCCGTTCATGCTCTGTCTCTCTCTGTCTCAAAAATAAATAAACGTTAAAAAAAAATTAAAAAAAAAAAAAAAGAATTAGAGAACTCAGTGACTCATTGAAAAGGAATAACATCAGAATCATAGGGGCCCCAGAAAATGAAGAGAGAGAAAAACGGGTATAAGTTTTATGTGAGCAAATCATAGCGGAAAACTTTCCTACCTGGGGAAAGACACAGACATCAAAATCCAGGAAGCACAGAGGACTCCAATTAGATTCAACAAAAACTGACCACCAACAAGGTATATCATAGTCAAATTCCAAAATACTCAGACAAGGAAAGAATTATGAAAGCAACAAGGGAAAAAACTCCTTAACTGACAAGGAAAGACAGCTCAGATTCACAGCAGACCTATCCACAGAAACTTGGCAGGCCAGAAAGAAGTGGCAGGATATATTCAATGTGCTGAATCAGAAAAATATGTAGCCAAAAATTCTTTACCAAGCAAGGCTGTCATTCAAAATAGAAGGAGAGATAAAAAGTTTCCCAGACAAACAAAAATTAAAGGAGTTCTTGACCACTAAACCAGCCCAGCAAGAAATTTTAAGGAGAACTCTCTGAGGGGAGAAAAGACAACAAAAATAAAATAAAATAAATAAAACGTATTTTAAAAGACCAAAAGCAACAAAGACTAGAAAGGACCAGAGAACACCAACCAGAAACTCCAAATCTACAGGCAACATAATGGCAATATATTCACATCATTCAGTACCCACTCTAAATGTCAATGGACTAAGTGCTCCAATCAAAAGATATAGAGTAACAGAATGGAAAAGAAAACAAGATCCATCTATATGCTGTTTACAAGAGACCCACTTTAGACCTAAAGACACCTTCAGATTGAAAGGAAGGGGATGGAGAACAATCTATCATGCTAATGGTGGCCAAAAGAAAGCTAGAGTAGCCATAATAATATCAGACAATCTAGACTTTAATGTAAAGACTGTAACAAGAGATGAAGAAGGGCATTATATCATAATTAAGGGGTCTATCCACCAAGAAGATATAACAATTATACACATTTATGCTCCAAACATGGTAACACCCAAATATATAAATCATTAATCACAAACATAAAGAAACTCATTGACAATAAAACCATAATAGTAGGGAACTTCAAAACCACACTTACAACAATGGACAGATCATCTAAACAGAAAATCAAAAAGGAAGGAATGGCTTTGAATGACACACTGTGCCAGACGGACTTAACAGATATATTCAGAACATTTCATCCTAACACAGTAGGATACACATTCTTCTCAAGTGCACTAGAACATTCTCCAGAATAGATCACATACGGGGACACAAATGAGCCCTCAACAAGTACAAAAAGATCGAGATCATACTGTGCATATTTTCAGATCACAACGCTATGAAATTCTAAATCAACCACAAGAAAAAATGTGGAAAGATAATAAATACTTGGAAACTAAAGACCATCCTACTAAAGATGGATGGGCTAACCAAAAAGTTAAAGAGGACATTAAAAAGTACATGGAAGTCAATGAAAATGATAATACCACAGCCCCAAACCTCTGGCACATAGCAAAGGCAGTCATAAGAGGGAAGTATATAGCAATCTAGGCCTTCCTAAAGAAGGAAGAAAGGTCTCAGATACACAACCTAAACTTAGACCTTAAGGAGCTGGAAAAAGAACAGCAAATAAAACCCAAAGCCAGCAGAAGACAGGAAATAATAAACATTAGAGCAGAAATCAATGTTATCAAAACAACAACAACAACAAAACAAAAAACAAAACAGAACAGATCAATGAAACCAGAAGCTGGTTCTTTGAAAGAATTAACAAAATTGATAAACCACTAGCCAGTTTGATCAAAAAGAAAAAGGAAAGGACCCAAATAAATAAAATGAAAGAGGAAAGATCACAACCAACACAGCAGAAGTAAGAACAATAACAAGAGATTATAAGCAATTATATGCCAATAAAATGGGCAATCTGAAAGAAATGGACAAATTCCTGAAACAGGAAGAAATAGGAAATTTCAACAGACCCATAACCAGTAAGGAAATCGAATTAGTAATCAACAATCTCCCAAAAAACAAGAGTCCAGGGTCAGATGGCTTTCCAGGGGAATTCTACCAAACATTTAAGGAAGAGTTAACATCTATTCTCTTGAAGCTGTTCCAAAAAATAGAAATGGAAGAAAAACTTCCAAACCCTTTCTATGAAGCCAGCATTACCTTGATTGCAAAACCAAAGACCCCACTAAAAAAGGAGAACTATGGGACAATTTTCCTGATGAACATGGATGCAAAAATCCTTAACATATTAGCCAACCAGATCTAACAATACATTAAAAAAATTATTCACTGCGACCATGTGGGATTTATACCTGGGATGCAAGGCTGGTTCAATATCCACAAAACAATCAATCTGATACATCACGTCAATAAAAGAAAGGACAAGAACTACATGATCCTCTCAATAGATGCAGAGAAAACATCTGACAAAATACAGCCACCTTTCTTGATAGAAACCCTAAAGAAAGTAGGGATAGAAGGATCATTCCTCAAGATCATAAAAGCCATATATGAAAGACCCACCTCTAATATCACCCTCAGTGGGGAAAAACTGAGAGCTTTCCCCCTAAGGTCAAGAACAAGACAGGGATGTCCACTCTATGTTCCAATATTCAACATAGTATTGGAAGTCTTAACCTCAGCAATCATACAACACAAAGGAATAAAATGCATCAAAATCGGCCAAGAGGAGGTGAAACTTTCACTCTTCACAGATGACATGATACTCTATATGGAAAACCCAAAAGATCCCACCAAAAAACTACTAGAACTGATCCATGAATTCAGCAAACTGGCAGGATATAAAATCAATGCACAGAAATTGGTTGCATTCCTATACACCAATAATGAAGTGACAGAAAGAGAAATCAAGGAATCAATCCCATTTACAGTTGCACCATAAAATACCTAGGAATAAATCTAACCAAAGAGGTGAGAAATCTATACATTGAAAACTATAGAGAGCTTATGAAAGAAACTGAAGAAACAAAAAAATGGAAAAAGATTCCATGTTCCTGGATAGGAAGAACAAATATTGTTAAAATGTCGATACTACCCAAAGCAATCTACATATTCAATGCAACCCCTATCCAAATAACACCAGCATTCTTCACAGAGCTAGCACACACAATCCTAAAATTTGTATGGAACCTGAAGAGACCCCCGAATAGCCAAAGCAATCTTGAAAAAGAAAACCAAAGCTGGAGGCATCACAATCCCAGACTTCAAGCTGTATTACAAAGCTATAATCATCACGACAGTATGGTACTGGCACAAGAACAGACACTCAGATCGATAAAACAAAATAGAGAACCCAGAATTGGACCCACAAATGTATGGCCAACTAATCTTTGACAAAGCAGGAAAGAATGTCCAATGGAATAAAGACAGTCTCTTCAGCAAGTGGTACTGGGAAAAATGGACAGCGACATGCAGAAAAATGAACCTGGACCACTTTCTTACACCATACACAAAAATAAACTCAAAATGGATGAAAGACCTAAACATAAGACAGTAAGGGGCACCTGGGTGGCTCAGTCGGTTAAGCATCTGACTTTGGCTCAGGTCATCATCTCACTGGGTTTGTGAGTTTGAGCCCCACGTCGGGCTCTGTGTTAACAGCTCAGAGCCTGGAGCCTCCTTCAGATTCTGTGTCTCTTCCTCTCTCTGCCCCTCCCATGCTCATGCTCTGTCTCTCAATAATAAATAAACGTTAAAAAAATTAAAAATAAATAAATAAACATAAGACAGTAAGCCATCAAAATCCTCAAGGAGAAAGCAGGCAAAAACCTCTTTGATCTTGGCCGCAGCAACTCTTACCCAACACATCTCCAGAGGCAAGGGAAATAAAAGCAAAAATGAACTATTGGGACCTCATCAAAATAAAAAGTTTCTGCACAGCAAAGGAAACAATCAGCAAAACTAAAAGGCAACTGACAGAATGGAAGAAGATATTTGCAAATGACATCAGATAAAGGGGTAGTATCCAAAGTCTATAAAGAACTTACCAAACTCCACACCCAAAAAACAAATAATCCAGTGAAGAAATGGGCAAAAGACATGAATAGACACTTTTCCAAGGAAGACAGCCAGATGGCCAACTGACTGCTTAACCGCACTCAGCATCAGAGAAATACAAATCAAAACCACGATGAGATACCACCTCACACCTGTCAGAATGGCTTACATTAACAACTCAGGCAACAACAGATGTTGGTGAGAATGTGGAGAAAGAGGATCTCTTTTGCACTGCTGGTGAGAATGCAAACTGGTACAGCCACTCTGGAAAACAGTACGGGGGTTCCTCAAAAAATTAAAAATAGAACTACCCTACGACCCAGCAATTGCACTACTAGGTATCTATCCAAGGGATACAGGTGTGCTGTTTCGAAGGGGCACATGCACCCCAATGTTTATAGCAGGACTATCAACAATAGCCAAAGTACGGAAAAAGCCCAAATGTCCATTGATGGATGAATGGATAAAGAAGACATAGTATATATACACAATGGAGTATTACTTGGCAATCAAAAAGAATGAAATCTTGCCATTTGCAACTATGTGGATGGACCTGGAAGGTATAATGCTAAGCAAAATTAGTCAGAAAGACAAAGATCATATGACTTCACTTATATGAGGAATTTAAGATACAAAACAGATGAACATAAGTAAAGGGAAGCAAAAAATAATATAAAAACAGGAGGGTGGCAAAACATGAGACTCTTAAATATAGAGAACAAACAGAGGGTTGCTGGAGGGTTGTGGGGCGATGGGCTAAATGGGTAAGGGGCATTAAGGAATTTACTCCTGAATTCATTGTTGCACTACATGCTAACTAACTTGGATGTAAATTTTAAAATAAACAAATAAAAAGGAAAACAAAACAAAACAAAAACCCCACAACCAACAACTCGTGCCGAGAGCACTTTGTAGTAAATTATGAAGTTAAAAAAAATAAAATAAAATAAGAAATAAGAAATTAAAATAAAATGGAAGTCAGTTCAGTTATAGAAAATAAAGTCATATTTTGGGACGTCTGAGTTTGTGCCCTGGGAGATGAAAATTCATAGCAAAAAGCTTTGGCCAGACTGGTTGTCAGGTGGGCAGTTGTTGGAGATCCAAGTAGGCATGGAAGTGCAGTAGGTATGATTCTGGAAAGCATAACATAGAAAGCATTTTGGAAAATCTGCTCCAAAGTCTCCTTCATTCTTCTCCTAAGTAAGAAGCAACCCCAGGACTTAAACTTTTGTGTATGCGGCAAATGGCAGCAGCTGCTGGGAGAAAGGGTAGGACAAATCACTACTGGATAACCAGCAACTTTTGTCATGTAAAAACAGCTGTCGCTTGTTTCTTCTACAAGGTTCACATTTCTTCATATCATTTTGTCAGTGGTTGGTATCTTCTTGCTGAAATCTCAATTGGGTTTTTTAAAAATATACTTAAACAGTTTAGAAAGATGTGGTTCCTCCCTTTCTTGAGTGCCATCTTTCCTTTAGCTATTTTTGTTTAAGAAACATCAACAGAGTGGTTAAGTGGACCCAGTTAAGTGGAACCTCGTCAGATCTAGGTTGCCATTTTCTATTGTAGAAGGCACTGAAAACCCACAGGATGTGGACAGGATGTTGCCTAGCACAAAATGAGTACTCGTTAACTAGTAGCTACTGTTACTATTACCAGCTGAGATACTAAATTGAATAAGGGGACAAAGTCTGTCTATCTGGAATTTAAAAAAAAAAGTTAAGATAAGCTTCCAGATAATGAGTCCTAAACATAAATCCATGTGGGACACACACAAAAATGCACTCCCCTCCCTCCATCCAAGCTGCATACTAATATACTTATTAATAAAATGCCTTTATATTTAATTTAGCAAAAGGTGAAACATTCCAGGAATGTATGCATGACCAAAAGTGAATGAATGTTTTCATTAGAGAAAACAGTAACCCTTTTCCTGGCAATGCCATCATCCAACTACTTGTCCTGTGTTCATCATTAAAATCCAACCATTGGTGCTTACACAGACCGTATTCTGGGTGAGATGCATTACAGCAAGGACCAAATCCAGTACAAGTACTCTAAAGTTCTTACATATAGAGTTAAGATTTTCATAAGATTTCCTATTATAGTCTTCGAATGCTCTATTGGTCTCATTTACAACCATGATTCTAATCTTTATGTGACCATGTTTCCAGGTTACTATAATTATACCCAACACTAATGAAGCAGTGATCCCCAATCAGACACAAGGGTGTGGACCTAAAGTATGTCCTGTCCAAGCTTCCATGCTCATACATACCCCAATGGGACAAAACCACAGAGCTGGCTATAATTTGCAAGAACAAAATTTTCCATGAATCAGTAGAAGCCTGAAAGTTTTAAAGGCACTTTTCTAGAGGGAGTGATTTCTGAAGCAAACTGTTCCAGTAAACTCGGAGAGTAGTGACAAAACATTAAAAAATAAAGCCATGTGGGGCACTCAGGTGTCCTAGTTGTTTAAGTGTCAGACTTCCTCTCAGGTCACAATCTCACAGTTCGTGAGTTCAAGCCCCCGGTCAGGCTCTGTGCTGACACCTCAGAGCCTGGAGCCTGCTTCAGATTCTGTGTCTCCCTCTCCCTCTGCCCCTACCCCACTTATGCTCAATCTCTGTCTCTCAAAAATGAATAAACATTAAAGGAAAAAAAGATTACAAATAAAGCCATGACATTCTGTTTCATCCATCTGGGGAAGAAGCTATCTCCCTACTGACATAACACAAGGTGGTTAGTCAGTCACACTTTATCCTATTTCTCTATAGACGTTTAAATGTGACATTTCAGTTCAAACCAGTGTTTATGTATGTGTAGCAGAGAACTAGAATCACAAGGTCTGGATAGAATTAACCAGGCACAGACCCTGCCACATTAGTGTAAGCCCTGTACTCTTGTGGAAAGTGCATTCCCCAAATGGGAGAAAGAAAGGGCAAAGGCAAGGCTGGCTGATAGCAACTCACTGGCTTTTGGAAAATCAGGTCCAGAAAAGAGCTCATTTAGATAAAAGTTCACTGGCTAACTCCAGTTCTACACATTACTAGAGAAGTTTCCAAGTTTTGCTTTTCCTAGAGTAAGCCAGAAACAACGTAGGTGGATGGGGGGGGGATTAAAAAAAAGTGGCCTTATTTCAATTTCTGAATGGTCCATTTCCATGTGTTTTGACTGTGCCCTACATCAAATCACATTGCTGCTGTGTTTTTCATCTTCCCAAGTGCAAAAGGAAGGAGAAGGAGAAGGTTCTTGGATCTTCCTATTCTCTCTTTATGGTAGAGGAAACAGGAACACCTGCAATCCCTTGCCCTGAGTTCTCACTTCCTTTTTCATGTCTCTCCATTGTTGGGGGAAGGAACTAGACACCATCATTCCACGTGTCACCTGCATACCCCAAATCCACATCACTTCAATTCTTCTCAAAGTCTGTAACAACCACTTTGACTCCCCACCATTCTATTGCTGCCACTTGTATGTGCCCCCAAACTCACAGTGACCTTAGGTGAGCTGGATAACTCTCCTCCCCATTCCATTACCTCTCTGCCTTTGTTATCCCCAGTAACTCCACACAACAAAAGTCCAAATACCCAGATCTCTGAGGGCTGTTTTGGTCTATGGGTGAAATTTGAAATATCCAGGGGCAAACTGGACTCTCTAACTTTTAGACTACTTTTTCATTAGTATTATACTTCAGAAATAGGCTTTTTAAAAGAATTGGAAAGCAGAGTTTAAAGTTGTGATCTTTGACAAGAATATGAAGTACAAATATTTTACGTAGAATGAGGTAGTCATATGCTTTCACAATCAACTCGACAGAGATGTAATATCTCCCCACTATTTAGAGTCCAAGCCTTTAAAGTTCTTCATAATCATAAACTAGATGTTCTCTACCTATTCAATATAATTTTCCACTCCTCCCCCAAATAAATTATCTACCAAGACCCTATCTTTTCCTCCCACTATCTTAACCATCGTAAGTCAAGAGTTTGAAATAGTCAACATTCTAATTGCTGTCTCATTATCTCCTTCCTTTTGCACAAGACTATCTACTGTCTCATTCTAATTACTGTCTAGTTATCTCAATTACTGTCTCTCATTATCTAATTACTGTCTCATTATCTCATTATACCCACTTTATCCAAAAGATTTCCCTCCAGAATTACAGTATATACCATGCTAAATGTCTATATAACCACTTAAATAGTGAACAGTTCAATTCCTTAGCCCAATATGTAACTTCTAAGAGATAAGTTTAAAAACAGCAATCTTGGGGTGTTGGGTGGCTCAGATGGTTAAGCGTCTGGCTCTTGATTTTGGCAGGTCATGATCTCGCGATTTGTGGGATGAAGCCCCACATCAGGCTCTGCGCTGACAGCAGGGAGCCTACTTAGGGTTCTCTCTCTCTCTCTCTCTCTCTGCCCGTCCCCTGCTCACATTCTTCCTCTCTCCCTCTCTCCCTCTCTCTCTCTCTCTCTCTCTCTCTCGCTCTCAAAATAAACATTTAAAAAAAAAGAACAGCCATCTTGAGTGCTTCAAAATTCAAATGTTACCATTTCTACTGCTTTACTTAACTAACACTTTAAAAGTTTCACTTTAGGGGCGTGTGGGTGGTTCAGTCGGTTGAGTGTCCAGCTCTTAATTTCAGCTCAGGTCATGGTCCCAGAGTCATGAGATGGAGCCCCACTTTGGACTCCGTGCTGAGCATGGAGCCTGCTTAAGATTCTCAAGTTCTCTCCCTCTGCCCCTCTCCCTGCTCCTGTCCTCTCTCTCAAATTAAAAAAAAAAAAAAAAAAAAAAAAAAAAAAAGTCTCACTTAAAAGTGTTTTTTTTCCTCCTTGTTAATTACACTAATTTATCTTTCCTTTGGGAATCTAAGGAGCAGCTGGAACATGCAAGTTGCTGCCACTGACGTGTAGAATTTTGGTTGTTTGTTTTTCTCCTCTTACCATTCCGACCCAATATTTGTTGGCAAAGACTCTCAAAAACTGGCAGGAGCTATAAATTAGATATTTGAACTATTCTCCCCTAGCTATACAAATGAGCTGTCCAACTTTCCAGTACTAAAATGCTTTAATTCACAAGACGTATGCCTTAAGGGACTTGAAAATTTGCGTCTAAGTCAGATGAACACATGGGTTATGAGTTATTAATTATACATAATAAGGCTTTGGGATAGGATAAATTGAACTAAACCCTAAACCTGACTGACAGATAATATATCCCATATTTGTGTTGGATGAGAAAACAGCAAAATCTAAAAGTTAGGGCCATGACTTGGATAGAATCAGAAAGGCCAAGGCCCACTATCCAGATTCATTACAAAATACCTAACTGTTATTCCCTGACTCCATCAAGGCCTGAACGCCCACTGCAGAAAAAGATTAGTCCTCTCTCTCCGTCCTATTCCAATCCCTAGAAAAAAAATACAGAGAGAATGATAAAAAGATTTATATGCTGAAAAACTGTCCAGAGTTAGACAGAAACATACATATAATGTATTAAAATTTATCCATTTACTTATATATATTCTTTACTTAGATGAGTAATTTAAACACAAACTTCCAATTTAAGACAAACGAGAAAATAACGGATGGTCAAAAAGGCCTAAAAGACACATCAACATTAGCACTTCACTGCCTACGCGTAATTCTTTTTTTTTGGTAACACACTGTGGGGTACAATGGACTTTTAAAAAAATTATTTCCAGTTGAATATCTATACATAGTGTAACAATACAAGAATAAAAAATAAGTCATATCTTCCAGTTGTATGCCTTAGAAAAAAAAGAACAATAAAATAGGATGGATGAAAATTATTTCTGTTGATTTTAGACTTCACCATAAATAATCCAAGGTCACCAACCTTTGGGAGTATTAATTTAAGAAATTTTGTATCCAAAAAATCATTTAAATATCCTAAGCAATAAAGTAAAATAAAACCAACTGAAGCATAGTTTTTAACTCAAGTAATACAACTAGATGACAAAGGATTAGTCAGCAGCAAAGAATGAGGTCCTAAATTCTGAAAATATAGAAAAAGATTTACTACAATAACAAAAATAAATAAATCCAAGTATCATTATTTTTAGTTTAAGCTGAATCCAGGAATTATCTCATTAAAAAAAAAAAAATCCAAGTTGCTGCTTTCCAGATATACCCACAAGTACTTTGGGAAAAGGAAAAGGGCATAAAGATACGATTTATTGTTTTCCTAGTAGAACTTTCATGATGTAATTCAGACTTGAGGTTACTAATGACCTGAGATCCATTAGCAAATTGCATTTATTACTTAAAAATTAAAAAGGAGCCTTTCCTGCTTTAAAACACATGTACACACCCACACAAACACACACAAACAGATCTTAATCTCAAGCACAGCAAAACAGAAGTTGATTACCAAACCAATAGATATTGTGAGTTATAAACTGAGTAAACATGAGCATTACAGTAAAAAATTTCACAACAGTTAATTCTTTTTCTGGTTTAGAGATAGTTTATATGTGCTTATAATTATTTCAAGAAACTTAGTACCAAATTAGTTACAGAGAGAGACAGATATTCCAAGTATTCACTCACTCATTCACCTATATACAGCTTTTGGCACAGTAGCAAAGTCACAAAGAAAATCTACACTTTTACTGCAAAAAGACATGGTCTTTACTGATGTTTAGATAAACAAAGAGGTAGCTAATAAAAAAAAGGGCCACCATTTTTCTCAAATGTCATCAATTACATAAGACCTCAAAACACATTCTGATTTGGAAAAAAAAATTCTTGCCAACAATTAAGAGAGCGAGTAATTTCATCGATTTCCCAGTGGCAAGTCTTCCCCGGATGGTAGTAACCAGCAAAACTATTCACTTGAGCCTTTTGTCACCAGAGACCATTGCTACATCTCTACGCAAACATGATGAACTCAATTTATTAGTCAAATAGCTGAATTCTATTCAAGTGCACTTAATACAGTAATACACTTTATAAATTGATTGAAATTAAAAACACCTCTGATTGGAAATGGGATTCTTAAGAATACAATACTGATTTCAAATTATATGTTTCACTGGTGTCCTGATGAAACATACAAAGCAAATGATGTCATTGTTTCCAGCATCTCTGAAAGATTACCTAGTCCCTTAAGGTATTAAAATAGAAGTGAGAAAATACATCCCTGAAATCTAGAATTGGTAGTACAGTTTGAAAAGTTGAAGCCAATTTGATATGGTTAATTCAGATCATGGTTAAATGGTAAGAGGATAGCTCAGGAGTTGACACAAGTCTCAAATTAGTAATCTTTGTTGAAAAAACATAAACGAAGGTACCTGTAATGTTTACAAGGTCAGAGTGTTCAGATCCATGTATATAAGTCCTAAGATCCTAAAAACTTAATCTCTTAAAATATTGTTGACCATTGAGGAAGAATAAAAAAATCCAAATGGATTACATCTAAAATGAGGCTGCTCTTTCTCCTTTTATAAAATACTTTTGGAATTCATAACACAAAAAATATGCACAGAAAGACATTCAGAATTTTCAATCTTTTAAAAAAAAATCAAGGGATCTTGAAAAATATCCCTGTTTGCTTTGCATTCTTCAGTCTTCCTTCTCTTCCAAGAGCTTTGCTACAGATGTCTATCAGCTGTATAGAGTGATACTTTATTTGCCTGTTCCCACAACAGAAGAGGTGGCTTTGTCGGACAACAGCTTGGTCTTGAAAATTTACTTCTGGTAGGATTCTCTCACTTTTGCCTGCAGCGCATCACATGTCTTCTTGGCATCGCCTAGAAGCATGGCCGTGTTGGGTTTGTAGAAGATTGGATTGTCCACTGCAGCATAGCCAACACCCAGTGACCTCTTCATAACGATGACCTAAGGAGCAAAGATTAAGGGACAAAATGAGTGTATTTAACAGACTGGGCTGGGATGTGATAGGTATGCCCACACTGCCCTGCCCTAGCTTTAAATGAAGCATCACCACTACTAACTCCTGAGTACACAGTTTTCTAAAATGCACAAGGAGTTGTTTTTTTAATGCAGGCACACATTGTATTAACTTTAATTTTTTAAATGTGCCCATACTCACATCCAAGAGAGAAAAATCTTGTTAACAATAAATAGTTTATCTATGAAACATAAGATTACAAGTGATTTTCTTCTCAGAGCTTTTCTCTATAAAGACCCTGTAACATTTTCTACTCAGAAAAATAAGCATCTTTCTCTAATGTGTTAAAGAGACCAAACTTAGTGCATAAGCTTCTAATGGGAAAATGGCATGATTCCTATTCCACCACTTTAAAGTACATCAGAAGGTTCCAGGCGCGCCTGGGTGGCTCAGTCAGTAAAGTGTCTGAATCTTGATTTCCACTCAGATCATGATCTCACAGTGGTGGGTTCAAGCACCAGGTTGGGCTCCGTGCTGACAGTACAGAGCCTGCTTGGTGTTCTCTCTCTCTCTGCCCCACCCTGGCTCACTCGCACTCTCTCTTTCTCAAAATAAATAAATAAACATTAAAAAGAAAAAGAAGGTGCCAAGACAAAAGCCCAAAGAGCAATCTAGCCCATCACATGACAGAGGTAATAACTAATATTACAGTCCTACAAAGCAAAATGGAAGAAGCAAACCTGTCTCTACTATTGATGTAGTATAGTCATTGACACCTACATGGATTATGGATGGTGCTATCCTGTTAAATAGCACGTCAGTTCTCAGGAAAATAAAAAGCCTTTCTGTGGTTGTCTAGGTAGTTTATCCAAAAATGAAAGCAGTCTAAATTTATTCACACTTCACTCAGCCTTAGTATAGTCTTCTTCAAATTCTCCAATTTGATGACGAATGCAGTAATTTTTTATCTACACATGAATAAGTGCGTATCACACTCCCATATTTTCAATGAAGAGAAACAAAATTAAAGGGAAATGTACTTACATAATTACATAATTATGACTGTTAAAATGCAGATCTGACCTAAGGGTAGTAAAGACATGTCCCTCGAATGAGGCAGGGGAAAGGTATAAGCCTTTGAGTCTCTATGACCCAGCGGTGAGCCTCCACAGAGGTGATGTGCGCAGGCCTTGCTTCCTTATGCCACGTTATAGTTTGGATTTCTAAATCACCTTTCTTCCAGACACCCCATAACAACAACAAATTCCCTTTAAAAAAATTAAATGAAAAAACATGCTCATCTTCGTATATGAAGGCAATGATATGACTCACTGTCCCAGAGGGAAGCCATCTGCTTCACTGGACTCTATCTGGAAGTCAGCCAGACTCATTCCAAAAGCTCACAGCTCTTTTTTCAGCTGTGGCTACAGATTTTGTTAATCCATCCACATAATATCGTTTGGTTCTAATGGTGACCAGGGCATTCACTCGGGTTCTCTATTGGCCACCGAACAGACAGAAGCTGGATATAGAGAGCTAGGCCCTACACCCACTCAAGCTCCCGCGGCTTTTAAAAGGCATCAGCGCTCCTCGCCGAGTGAACCAGGATGGCTCTGTGCGCATGTCTGAAGAGACATTTGACTATGAGAATGAAACACAAGTCTGAAACTTTACCTGCTTTGATTTCCAGACCTCGAGGACTGGCATGCCTGCAATAATAGAGTTGGGGTCTTCCTGAGCTGCTGAATTAACAGTGTCATTAGCTCCAATTACAAGGACCAGATCGGTGTCTACGTAATAAAGGAAAAAAAAAAAGAAAATATAAGTCTCAAATAGGCTATTTTCATTTTTTTTCAGGCAAATTATAGTGATCTGCACTTTGTAACAATAGTAACAAAAGCCAACATTTATAGGATGCACACTTGTGCCAGGCACTGTACAAAGAGCTTTATCAGAGAGGGTCGGTAACTTAGCCAATGCCACACAGCTAAAAGCAGTAGGTCCTGCATGTGAACCTGAGCATGCTGACTGGAGCTTACATTATTGTGCTTTCCCTCCCCCCAGATGCATCTACCTAATCTAACTTTGCGGTTTTTTTTATTATCTCAAAATGATCTTGTTGGTTATATTATTTTTTAGAAGACTGGCATTCCATTTTCAACTTTTAAAATGACCACATATGATGCTATTTGATGTCTCAAAGAAAATGGTCTAAGAGTCTGTACTGTATTAAAGCTGTGCCCATAATTCCTGGAACTGGCAGGTTTCACACAAAATTTTGCAACAGTGAAATCTCAAAGGGGGCATAAAATTAAAATGGTCCAAACTCCCTCTTTAAGGACTATAATATAAATTACCTTAGAACTTTGCCAAAAATGCCATGTGAATGTAGATACACATATAACTTCATTATTTTTCTCTAATAAACAGTATTTTTTAAGTTTACAGTGGACACTTGCCAGGGGGAACTGGTTTAACTTTAACAAACATGATCTTGGGCCAAATGTCATTAACATTCAACATCTACCCAATGACAGCCATAAAGTACAGCACCTTATCTACTGAAATCCTAGTACTTTAAAAGAAAATAGAAAACTACTTTATTGATTATGAATCAGTACAATTAGAAGCCAGGAAAATCTCAGACACTGGCTAGCATTATACATTAAATTAGCAACAGAAGCAATTTTATAAATGAGAAACCTGAGGCTGGGATCTAGTGCAAACAAGCGAGAATTGTGACCTAGATCCCAAAGCCAGATCTCTTCCGAGTCCCTCTGCAATGAGCTCCACTATCTCTCAAGATTTTCACCACCCCTCAAAGGCACAAAAGTACCCATGCTACTCACAAATCTGTTGTGCCTTATTCAGTACCGTCTTTCACTGCTTTCATTTCAACTGCACACCTACTAGGGGTAGGTTACTCTTCATTGGACTAGTGGGTGTTCAGAAATCCCACAATTTACGTCCTAAGACGGGCGTTGCTTTATTCAGACTAAGAATATTTAGACTTCAGCATCGCCTCTACCACTTACCTGGGAAATCATGGTTGATCTCGTCCATTTCCAGCACAATATCATATGGCACCCCAGCCTCAGCCAGCAGCACATTAAGCTGACCAGGCATCCGGCCTGCAACTGGGTGAATTCCAAACCTAGACATGAAACAAATGAACAGCTGGCCTTACTTGATGGGCCAAAATGTACAGAGACCCCAACATCACCTCCAAATCTGCACACTTTGTTCTTGGCACCTCTGCTTTTCCTGGTACTATCTGATCTCTACAGGCGGGACTAGAACTAGTCCAGATATATGATCAATCTACAAATATTGAAGTTGGAGGTTTAATATCTCAGTATACACAAATGATAACTCCTCTCAAAAAATAAGTGTAACCTTAGAACCTGACTCTTCCATACGTTTTAAGTACAAAGAATTTCCAACAACATTAATAAATAAGATCACCTTACATTTAATAAGCATTATGTTCTCTCATGATACTTTCTGATAAATCTTGAATCTTTAAAAACTTATGTAAGTCAGCCTGGAATTAAACACTTGCCATGAAAAATCAACATTATTCCATCAAAAGCTGACTTCACATTCAACTTTAACCTCTGTGTTCAAAGCTGGAGAAATAAAACAGTGTCATGGACAGGAGTTAACAGCCTACAATCTTTCAGAAAACGATATGAAGCATTACTCTGCATCCCAGAAGAAATGTGATAGCAACATGCTGGAGTGTTTCAAAGACAGAGTGATACACAAATCAGAGCTCCACACTTTTATAAAGGCAAAAGAAACTGAAGTATCCAGCAATTTCTTTCAACCACAACCATAATGGGATCTTTGGAGTCATTTAATCCAGCCCCTTGCCCACAGTATTGATCTCTGTCTCCTCAGCACTGGGCACAATGCTTGACACACAGGAAGGGCTCAATATAAAGTGAGTGAGTGAGTGAGTGAGTGAGTGAGTGAATGAGTGAATGAATCCAGCGAAGAAATGCATTTGATAGTAGTTCTTGGCAGGGATCTATCCGACTTCAGTTTAAACACTTTCAGTAACCAGAAACTTACTCCTTCCTAAGGTCTATTCCATTACTAGACAATCTCAAAAATTATATAACACACACACACACACACACACACACACACACACATTCATATTCAACCAAAGGGAACCCCTATCTCATTGCTTTCCAAGGTCTGTAGTTTTGCTCTGGAGCCATAATGAGTTTATTCCCTCTTTCATATGTGGATTCCTTTGAGCTATCCTACGATGCTCACTAAGCAAAACATCCCCAATTCTTTCAATTACTCAATGCTGACAGATCCGCTGCTCTCTGAGTCCCATTTCCACAATGCAATATCCAGCTCAAATCTCAGTCCCCCAAAGTAAATACAGTATGCTGGATGCAATCTAGATGCATAAGGCACAGCAAGAAAATCCCATCCTTAGACCTTTCATTGACAATGATGCCTAAGTCGGTCTTAGCTTTTAGGGCCGCCACAATACACTGCTGGCTCACACAAAAATCATGTCATTTAAGACACAGAAACTGCTGCCAAGTCAGGTGTCCCCACTGTTAATAGAGGTCCTGCTGGGAACAGATTAAAGCAGCACAGGAATTGACCCCTCCCAAAAACACAGACCTGAAAAGAGCTTTAAAATGGCCATTTAATTGCCCAAATAGATGATAAGGGATTTTCCCACATCTTTAAAAGTGATAATGAAGGGGCGCCCGGGTGGCTCAGTCGGTTGAGCGTCCGACTTCGGCTCAGGTCATGATCTCGCGGTTTGTGGGTTCGAGCCCCGCGTCAGGCTCTGTGCTGACAGCTCAGAGCCTGGACCCTGCTTCGGATTCTGTGTCTCCCTCTCTCTCTGCTCCCCACCCCCCAACTCACACTCTGTCTCTCTCTCCTTCAAAAGTAAATAAACATTTAAAAAAAAAAATTAAAGTGATAATGAAGAGTCTGAATTACTGGGGGATCTTGTAGTTGGGGGGGGACATCAAGTGACAGGTACTCTCTTTTATCAAATTTACTTTTAATCTTCGTTTGGAGATCACCGAATGCCCCTAAATAATAATTTATGTTTATTAAAAAAACAGAAACCCCAGGCTAAAAGGAAACAAAACAGTTACCCCTATGCAGTTATACAACAGATAATCATTTTATTTCTCCTCTTTTTTAAATATATTTTCCCGATTTTCTATGAGAATGTACACTTTTGTGGGACAATCAAACCATGTGATTAAGGGGCTTTGGGGAAACCCCGAAGGGCTAGGAGGACGGTGACATCAGTGACCTTGGCCCAGCCAGGATCTTCCCAGCTTCACAGTCGCTGAAAGGAGGAGAATGTACACTTTTTATGGTGGGAAAAATTAACTTCATTTAAAATAACTTAATACTTCATGCTATTATATTGTAACACCATTTACAAATGATTTCTCATATATTATTCCATTCTATCCCTAATCATCTTTAAAATTCTCCATCCAGAATTAGAACACTGGGGCGCCTGAATGGCTCAGTCAGTTGAGTGCCCAACTCTTGATTTTGGCTCAGATCAGGACACCAGGGTCGTGAGTTCGAGCACCGCATCGGGCTGCACGCTGAGTGTGGAACCTGCTGAAGATTCTCTCTCTCTCTCCCCCCACCCCCACTCACCCCCAACTCATGTACTCACTCTCTCTCTCTCTCTCTAAAATAAAAGAATTAAAATAAAACAAAAAGAATTAGAACATAAGAGCAAGTGATTCAAACCCAGTCCTTGGTTAAATAAGCAGAGCTTCAGAGCTTTACCCATACACCTAACAGAAAGAAGCAAGAATGTAGTAAGGGGGGCTGCTGGTATATATTCTGGCACAACGGCCAATGCTGGCTCTTCCTGATGTGCTATGCAGTTTGTATAACTTTTTTAGTAAATAGTTACAGCTGGGATTCAAACTCATCTTTCTGCCTCAAGAGTCTGAACTTTTAGCTCTATACATTATAGTAGTATAAGGGAGATATATATTTGAGAGGTATATTGTTTAGTTGACAGCTCAGGTTTTACTAGTTATGTTGCTGCTAGGCAGGTTACTTAAGGACTCTCGCTGTCTCAGTTTTCCCAGAGTAGTAACCGGCTGTTACTATCAGCCCATATCCTGCCAAGGGCTATATAAAACTGTGTAGAAACGGTTTGAGAAATACTTATTATTCTCTGCTTGGATGGGTAAAAAAAGGAGTTCCAAAAATCCAATTCGCACTGTTCTTTGAGAATAATTGAGAGCCCAGAAAGTTTCAACAGTGCTACAAGCTATAAAATAGAAAAAAAAAAAAAAATTAAATATCTGCATGAACAAACAGGCACAGAAGAAAAATATGTCTCAGAAGAAAAATATGTCTCATGTATTTCAACTACTTCATCACCTTTCCCCTCAGTGGGCTAGCTGTAGTTTTGTTCTAGCGAAAATAAAATTAAGGGCAGTCATTGTTTCACTCATTAGTTCACTCCAGACCATGCTCACCACCTCATAGGGTTTTAAGTTCTTCCACCACAAATTCTCCTGTCGTTTTGGGGACTGTAACAGTTCGACACCTGAGAAAAAATTTTAAATGTTCTCTAAAAACAAGATTGCTTTCTTTTTAGGTTCAAAAAATGTTTCTCTATTTATTGAGAGAGAGAGGGAGAGGGAGAGGGAGGGAGTGCATGGGCAGGGGAGGGGCAGAGAGAGAGGGAGAGAGACTCCCACACAGGCTCCACACTGTCAGCACAGAGCCCAATGGGGAGCACAGAGTCCCACATGACCCCGTGAAGTCACTACCTGAGCCTAATTCAAGAGTCAGACACTGAACTAAGTCACCCAGGTGCCCCAATTGCTTTCTTTTTAAACTAGACATTGCTATCTTAATGTCATAGTCTATATCAAACCAAAGTTTTCAATCACTCCTGAAAACAAAAGAAATAAGGCAAAATACTGACAATTTAGGCTCCCACTCTTCATGTGGTAATGCAAGCTGTCTTCAGCACTGCAGCTGTTTTCAAATTGCCTCAGAGAAAACACTTCTGCAGGGGTAAGTGGACTCTCTGGTTAAGGTAACTTCTTTAAGATTTTAGTGTTTTTTTTATAGTGGCAATAACATAAAACATTTGAAAAAAAAAATCTCCAGGAACCAAAGTATATGCTCAATAAATCAGACTTATTGAGACTTACTAAGACTCAAATATGAACATAAATATCATTTTAGTACTTTAGTAACAATATAGTACTTTAGGGGTGGCTGGTTGGCTCAGTTAGTAGAGCATGTAATCTTGATCTCAGGGTCATGAGTTTGAGCTGCAAGTTGGGTGTGGAGCCCCCTAGGGGAGGCGAGGGGAGGGGAGGGGAGGAAAGGAAGGAAGAGAAAGAAAGAAAGAGAAAAGAAAAGAATGAAAGAAAGAAAAGAAAGAAAGAAAAGAAAGAAAGGAAAGAAAGAAAAGAAAGAAAGAAAGAAAGAAAGAAAGAAAGAAAGAAAGAAAGAAAAAGAATATAGCCTTTTCCAGCTTCTGGAGGCTGTTCCCATTCCCTGGCTTATCACTGCATCCCTCTGACTTCTGCTTCCATTATAACATCTCCTTCCCTGACTCTGACCCTCTTCTCTCTCTTATGACAACCCTAGTGATCACATGGGCCCACGTGAATAATCCAAGATAGTCTCCCCATCTTAAAATCCTTGCCTTAAATCTACAAAGTCCCTTTTGCCATGTGAAGCAACATGTTCACAGGTTTGGGGGATTAAAGTGGATATCTTTGGTGGTGCCTGGGAGGCTCAGTTCGTTGAGTGTCTGACTTCAGCTCAGGTCATGATCTCACAGTTCGTGAGTTCAAGTCCCACAACTGGCTCTCTGCTGTCATCATGGAGCCTGCTTCAGATCCTCTGTACCCCTCTCTCCCTGCCCCTCCCCCACTCATATTTTCTCTCTCTCTGTCTCTCTCTCAAAAATAAATAAACATTTTTAAAAAAACTTAAAACAATAAAAAAAAGAAAAACAAGTGGACATCTTTAGGGCCTTTATTCAGCCTACCACAAACTTCCTTTCTAGTCCTAAAATTCCAGGAACTAGGGTTTCTATTTTAGCTGAATAAGTCAATATATACAGTATGTAAATTACTTTTGGATTTCAACTCTGTATCTTTCCTTTATTCTAGTAATTTTATTGTTTTTAATAAAACAATAGTAATTAATTTGTTTTTAATACTGCCCTTGCTTATCTTTAAATTAATCCATCTAGCTATCATCTTTATGCTTTAACTGACATGCTTGGGCCAGATTAGAAATCAAAGACCTCTAAATGTATTTGTTGTTATTGTAATTTTTAATTAGCTACAGACTGCATAAAGACATTATTTCTGTTGAGCTAGTTGTGAAGGGTAAACAATCACAAAGCTAATCAATATGTTATGCTAAATATCCCAAACGATAGATCATTTTATATGTGTTAGCACAATAATTTATTATACCAAACCTTAAGACTCTAAGGTTGGAGAAAAACACATGCAAGGCTCTAACAAGAAAATGCCAGTGTTTTGAGAGAAATAACAGAACACGCTAAATTTTTAGAAATATATATGTGCACACTGATAAGTCAATGTGAGTTTATAACAATTCTGGCCCATATAACTGACTAATCTCCAAAGTCAGTATTAAAGTTAATTATACCAGACAATGGTTTGGCCATAACCAGCAATTTCCAGGAACTGATGGACAATGCTCATTAATGTTCCATCATCATACGAAGAATATCCAGAATTTCAAAATGCAAAGCCTACTAGCCTTTTAGTTCTTTCCTCTGAGCCATGAATATTATCTTCATTGTACACATGCTTAAAGCAGAATTAGCTGTGCCTGTCTACAAGATTCTACAGAAGGAAAATAAATACTACAATGAGATCACAAAGATCTGCCAAGGTGCCTCAGTGGCTCAGTTGGTTAAGCATTTGACTCTTGATTTCAGCTTGGGTCATAATCTTGTGGTTCGTGGGTTCAAGCCCCGTGTTGGGCTCTGCACTGGCAGTGTGAAGTCTGCTTGAGATTCTCTCTCTGACTCTCTCTCTCCCCCTCCTCTGCTCCCTCTCTCTCTAACTAAATAAACATTAAAAAAAAAAAAAAAAAGATATTCCATGTTCCCAGAACTTTTTCTTTATGCATCTCCTCCTTACGATGCACTGCATCATAGTAACTGGTTGACATGACTGTGCTCTCCAAACTGGGCACAACATGAGCACAGGAACCGTGTCTTATCTGTCAGTTCCCACAGCAGCTGGCACTCCTTATAGGGATTCCAAGAGAGGGAGGGAAGGAAAGGGTTTTAAGAAACACAGTGTGCCCAGTAAGGTACACGGACTCATACATTTTTATGTCTCTTTTTAGAGAAAGAATTTAGGGAAGTGGCAAGAAACAGCAGTTAAAAGCTGTAGAGTGCCACTGCCTGGATTCACAGCATTTGGGCAGTTTGGTCTGTATGCCTCACGCCTCCTCTGTGTGCAATGGGATTGATAATAAAACCTCTTCAGAGGAGTATTGTGAGATTTAAGTGAGATAGTTCACATAAAGAGTTTTTTATACAAAGTATTTTAGACCAATGCCAAGCACAATAAGCCTTTAATAAATTAAGCTGCAATTATAAAATTCTATTCCAATACATTTCTGTAATATAAATGCTCTCTGTATTTTTCACACAAATACACATTTTAATGATCACTTATATAAAAATACACATTTTTTTTCATTAAAACAAATGTTAGTTTGATGTCAACATGTTTTGGTTGGTTTTCTAATTTTTACCTTGAAATTCTAGTAAATATCAGTATAGTCCAATAAAAGCCAGAAGTTCTTTGTATTCACAACTACATCAAAAGACTAGAGAAATTATGTAGTCAAAATAGACGAAGGCTAGTAATTGTGAATACTGCACTCACTGGGAACTTGGTCATAACTAATGTTTAAATACATACTTATTTGATAAAGTCAAATTTTAAAAGGCTATACATAATCCTTCCACCGATACTATTAGGCAAAAAAGCATGGTTTCCTCAACTGACAGATACAACAAATGTTATTAAGTCAGGATAATCTCTTCGATTATCTTGAAGCAAGAAAAATTTGAACATTTCTTGCTGTTTTCCTCTCTCAAATATGAAAATGACAGCCTTTTGCGAAACATTATAGAATAAAAACTAAGGCCTCAGTCCCTGATTAAAGACAGACCCAGGCACAGTTCAAAACCAGTGAAATGATCTACTCAAATAAATCAACCTGATCTTCAGAGCCTTTTAAACTAACCAAGAAAGAATAAAAACAAGTAAGAGGGTATACAAAGGCTATTTGTAAATATTGCGTGACCTGGATAGAACTGGATAAAGATGCAATTCAAAAGACACCCTATTTCTTAAACCTTTTTTATTGTACATGATGATATAAAGCCTATTCTTACACTTTTCGCAACTTCACGTTAGATTTTAGACACCACATGTTCCAAAGGGGACACAACAATGTTTACTCCCATGATTGTGGGTCATGGAGACAATATGTCCTGACCAGGGTGCGTTACAGCAGTTGGTTCTTGGACATGTGGGACTAGTAAAGAGTATAAAACATTCACCACATGGATCTTACCACAACCGTTCAAATTAACTACATTTTCCTTCTTGCATTATGAAAATATCCAGATTTAGTTCAGCAATAAAACATGAAGAAGAGTCAAGTATCCCAATTCAACAATAAGACAAAGAAACTACAGAGACAACTGGGCCTCATCCTACAGTATTGAGTGTTTTCCCCATTTTACAACCTCTTACTATTTATTATAAATATTGCAAAATCTCTTCAGATTTTAAAAAAAATCTTTTTACAACCTGCAACAATTTGGTTATACATTTTGCCAGTCACTGTGCAAAATGTTTTCATACTCAAGATGTTCAAATGGCTAATTTCCTTTCTTTGTGTTTTATTATTTAATATAATTTATTGTCAAATTGGCTAACATACAGTATGTACAGTGTGCTCTTGGTTTTGGCGGTAGATTCCCGTGGCTCATCACTTACATACAACACCCAGTGCTCATCCCAACAAGTGCCCTCCTCGATGCCTAGTACCCATTTTAGCCTCTCCCCCACACCCCATCAACTCTCAATTTGTTCTATGTATTTAAGAGTCTCTTCTGGTTTGCCTCCCTCCCTATTTTTTCCCCTTTCCTTCCCCCATGACCTTCTGTTAAGTTTCTCAAGTTACACATGAGTGAAAACATATGATATCTGTCTTTCACTGACTTATTTCACTTAGCATAATACCTCCCAGCTCCATCCACATTGCTGCAAATAGCATGATTTCACTCTTCCTCATTTGCAAGTAGTATTCCATTGCATATATAAACCACATCTTTAACCATTCATCAGTTGATGGACATTTAGGCTCTTTCCATAATTTGGCTATTGTTGGAAGTGCACTGGGGTACATGTGCCCTTATGCATCAGCACTCCTGTATCTTTTGGATAAATTCCTAGTAGTGCTATTACTGGGTTGTAGGACAGTTCTATTTTTAATTTTTTGAGGAACCTCCACACTGGCTTCCAGAGCAGCTGTACCAGTCTGCATTCCCACCAACAGTGCAGGGGGGTTCCCATTTCTCCACATCCTCGCCAGCATCTGTAGTTTCCTGATTTGTTCATTTCGGCCACTCTGACTGGTGTGAGGCGATATCTGAGTGTGGTTTTGATTTGTATTTCCCTGATGATGAGTGATGCTGAACATCTTTTCATGTGTCTGTTTGCCATCCGGACGTCTTCTCTGGAAAAGTGTCTATTCGTGTCTTCTGCCCAATTCTTCACTGGATTATTTGTTTTCCGGGTTTGAGTTTGGTACGTTCTTTATAGATTTTGGATACTAACCCTTTACCTGATATGTCATTTGCAAATACTTTTCCCATTCCGTTGGCTGCCTTTTAGTTTTGTTGATTGTTTCCTTTGCAGTGCAGAAACTTTTTATCTTGATGAGGTCCCAACAGTTCATTTTTGCTTTTAATTCCCTTGCCTTTGGAGATGTGTCGAGTAAGAAATTGCTGTGACTGGGGCCAAAGAAGTTGTTGCCTGTTTCTCCTCTAGGGTTTTGATGGCTTCCTGTCTCACATTTAGGTTTTTCATCCATTTTGAGTGTTTTGTGTGGTGTAAGAAAGTGTCCTAGTTTCAGTCTTTTACATGTTGCTGTCCAGTTCTCCCAGCACCATTTGCTAAAGAGACTGTCTTTTTTTCCATTGGATACTCTTTCCTGCGTTGTCAAAGATTAGTTGGCCATACATTTGTCGGTCCAATTCTAGGTTCTCTATTCTATTCCATTTGTCTATGTGCCTGTTTTTGTGCCAATACTATACTGTCTTGATGATTGCAGCTTTGTAGTTCTTTTACTGTGTTTTATATTTTTAAATTACATAGACTGCATTTGGGAATTCTGCCTTCCCAATACCATCATCCCACAATTTTCCTAAATATGTTATTCTAAGCTCCTAGGAAGTTCACAAATGAGAAAAAAGACATAACATGGGGAAATTTTTTTAAAGTTTCATTTGTTGAAAGCCTGTTTCTTCTTTTTTAACCATAAATATTTATAAATCAATAAAACCTTTCGACTTAAAATAGATGGCTGGGGAGCAGGCTGTGGATGGCTGTCGCCTGCTAGTCAGCACTGGGGCCGGGCTGTGGGACAAGCTGTGGGCCTCACCCCTCTGTCCTGAGGCCACTTCTCCCTCTTGGGGTTGCAGGTGAGACGGAGTCACAATTTCCACACTCAGAACCAATTGTTGGGAGTCAGTTCACCATTTTTTTTCCTTATTCCCCTACCTTGGGATTTCTCAAATATTTGTCATTTATCATCCAAAGATCTCCAGTAACAGAATTTTTTCAAGGGCGCTAACGATGATGATATTTCTCAGGGAGAATGCCATTCAACTCCCTGAACAAGAATGTCTTGGTCTGTTTAGGCTGCTATAACAAAATACTTTAAACCGGGTGGCTGAGTTCTGGAGGCTGAGAAATGTGGGATCAAGGCGCTGAGAGATTTCTGCAGCGGTCTGGAACTGAACCTGTAATAATCTCTGAGCAAGGGAAGCCTTAAGGCAGTGGGATAAAATCTTCAAAGACTGGAGAGAAAAGAACTGTCATCATGGAATTTTAAGGTATACAAAATGAAAGAAAATCTACCATTAACCTCTCACTAAAGAACCTTTAAAAGATATGTTTCAGGGTGCCTGAGTGGCTCAGACAGTTAAGCTTCCGACTCTTGATTTTGGCTCAGGTCATGATCTCACAGTTGAGATCAAGCTGCATGTTGGGCTCTGTGCTGACAGCATGGAGCCTGCTTGGGCCCCTTCCCCACGCTTGCTGTCTCTCTCAAAATGGATGATTAAAAAAAAAAAAAAAACTTAAAAAAATTTAAAGATATGTTTCATATGGTCTCTCTGACTTATTTCACTTAGCATAATACTCTCTAGCTCCATCCATGTTGTTGTAAATGGCAAGATTTCATTCTTTTTGATAGCTGAGTAGTATTCCGTGGTGTAAACATACCACATCTTCTTTACCTATTCATCAGTCGATGGCCATTTGGACTGTTTCCGTAAGTTGGCTATTGTAGATAATGCTACAATGAGCACTGGGGTGCATATAAACCTCTGAGTTAGTATTTTTGTGTTCTTTGGGTAAATGCCTAGTGGTGCAATTGCTGGACCATAGGGTAGTTCCACTTTTGACTTTTTGAGGAGACTCCCCTGTTTTCCAGAGTGGCTGCACTAGTGTTCATTCCCACCAACAGTACTAGGGGGATCTCCCCTTCTCCACATCCTCACCAACACCTGTTGTTTGTATTGTTGATTTTAGCCAAGCTGACAGGTGCGACGTGGTATCTCATCATAATTTTGATTTGTATTTCCCTGATGATGAGTGATGTCGAGCATGCTTTCATGCATCTGTTGGCCATCCGTATATCTTTGGAAAAATGTCTATTCATGTCTTCTGCCCATTCCTTAACCGGATCATTTCATTTTTTGGGTGGTGAGCTTTATGATTTCTTTATATATTTTGGATACTAACCAAAACGGTCTCTTAACTATAGGAAATTGATGGTTACCAGAGGGGAGGCGGGTGGGGGGATGGGTTAAATAGGTGATGGGACTTAAGGAGTATGCTTGTGATAAGCACCGGGTGTTGTATGGAATTGTAGACCTGAAACTAATACAATACTGTGTTACCTGGAATTCAAATAACAACTTAAAAAAGAAATTAAAAAAAAGAGTTAAAATAAACCTTACAGATTCTCTAATCCAACTACTTCCTCAGGCAGGCCTCCTTTATCTAGAATTACATCGAATATGTGTGCACTGTACTGTGTCACAGAGCAGGCTGGGAGCTGCACTGCAGGTGCAACACACAGTCCCTGGTGGCAACATACACCTTAAGGACTTTTGTATTCTTTGTTTGCACACGGCAGTGCTCCATTCTAGGGAGAGTCCATGAAGGTAACAGAAGGATCTGTTACTACATTCAATTACTTTCATAATGTGGATGAAATTGTGCACATAATTTGCATAATGTGCACATAATGAGCATAATTGTGCATTTCACCTGTGAAAAATATGTGCATTTCACCTGTGAAAAAACCTGAAAGGGCAGGTTTCTTTGGTTTATCACATTCTGATCAGAACTTCTGACTGACAGCTACAAGTCACTGATGAGAAGCACAAGGAAAAGTGGCATTTTTTGTTTGTCTGTTTGTTTGTTTTAAAAAGTAACTGCAGTAAATCCAGTGGAGAATAAAACCTTCTAAAACATGAAGCGGGGTAAACGTAACACACACCGTCCTTACTGGTGAAAAGGCTAGGACCAGCTGGGCAAGGTTAGCTTATCCATCTGAATAGAAACAGAGTAATGAAGTGGGACAAAATCTTCCTTGCCACCCTCAAAAACGGACTGATGGGAAAAGCTGTGGAATCAACTTTCTGGCAAGGCTTCTTAGGCCAAAGGATAGACACCCGCCTCTCGAAAATTGTGAAAGCCCTTCGAAGCAGTGCTTCAGACAAACTCACTTGTACAATTCTGAATGAAAAAAAAAATGTTCATTTAATTTCCTAGAACTTTCCAATAGCCAGAACTAGAGAACATTATGTACCTTTCATTCTTTTTTTGAAGGCAAATAAGGGCTGAACTGCTACTCGGGTCTGAAATCTGGTGTTCATCTATGGCCTTCCCTTCTGGAGGAAAAAAAATTATGAATGTTAAAGAGCTTACAAAAATGTCTCAGGGGCACAATTTTTCCAAGACAGAATAACAGAACCTGTCCTATGACTGTGAATGAGAAAATGTTTGACAGAAGGCTATGGTCACGTTTTCCATTTGTGCAAGTGCCCGGTGATGCTGAGGTACAGCCAAAGAATGAGAAGTCGTCTAAAGAGGATCAGGTCAGGGGCGCCTGGATGGCTCAGTTGGTTAAGCGCCTGACTTTGGTTCAGGTCATGATCTCGTGGTTGAGGGGTTCCAGCCCCGCATCAGGTTCTATGCTGACAGCTCAGAGCCTGGAGCCTGCTTTGGATTCTGTGTCTCCCTCTCATTCTTCTCCTTCCCCGCTTGTACTCAGTCTCTCTCTCTCTCTCAAAAAAATTAACATTAAAAAAAAAATTTTTTTAAAAAGAGGATCAGGTCAGACGACAATGCAAACATCAATGCAGTCTTCTGCAGAACTGCGTCACACTACCCTTTCCACTCCGAGGATGTTTTTATAGATTGTGCCCAAATCTGGCTTTTCCATCACTAAACCAAATCCAGCAACCAAGCCCAGAATAGAAACAGTATGACTACTGACACGCTTTCTATTTCAAAATAACCAACAAGACTATGAAGAGTGATATCAGAGGAAAAAACCAAAATTCTATTTTTCACTAATGTTCTAAAATATTATATTCCAGCATATTACAGAGACTTGGTAAGAATTATACATAATTTTATCTTCCTGTCTGAATAACTGTAATGATGTTGCAGAACGGCTGTTGGAAGGCAACAGCCAGTGAGCACCATAAAATGGAAATTGTCAGCAAGATAGTGAAGAACTGGAACATGAAATGAGAAAAGGGCTTTTAGTTATTTATACTCCGCCATGTTTACATGAACCTCATTGAAGAACATCGGCTCAAAGAGTTTATTATGACTAATACTAGAACAAGAAGCCAAAAACCACCCTGATGGTCAGAGGCACCAGTTTCATGAGAAGTAAAAGTTTCTCCCTCAGACCACCAGAATGCCCGTGACAAACATGTCCAAGAAATGAGTCCTACAAGGGTATGGCAGAGCCTTTACAAAATACCCAAATCACAGGCTTTCTTTCCACCACACCAATATGCTGGTGAACAATACAAATAGAAGGCCAAAGGTGGTCTGGCCAACAGTCAACCCGCGAGGAACAGGGTCGCTTTTTTTTTTTTTTTAATTTTTTTTCAACGTTTTTTATTTATTTTTGGGACAGAGAGAGACAGAGCATGAACGGGGGAGGGGCAGAGAGAGAGGGAGACACAGAATCAGAAACAGGCTCCAGGCTCCGAGCCATCAGCCCAGAGCCCGACGCGGGGCTTGAACTCACGGACCGCGAGATCGTGACCTGGCTGAAGTCGGACGCTCAACCGACTGCGCCACCCAGGCGCCCCCAGGGTCGCTTTTTAGGAGCACAACTGACACCTCTGAGAAATTACTGGCAATTCTATTCAATAGGCTGAACATAGACGTGAGTGAATGTACATACTTTCTTTGGTTTTCCTCCCTTCTACCAAAAGTTTCGTTCATATGACTAATTACACAAATAACTCCCATCACACCCACCTTCCTGGCCACTATGTTTTTCAAAAAGCCAGGCTCGGAGCAAAGTGCAAAGAAATAACACCACATTCTTTCAGAAAACTTGAAGCCCTGGCTAATTCATCACCCAGTGGTACCAGCTGTAACTCTGAAATTCTGATACAATTTTCTGTGCTACAGCTGTTTGTCATCATTTCGGCTGCATCTGAACTGAAGACACAATGGGGCTGTAAGTGTCTCCAAGTCAGAATCTTCAAGCCTATGATATAACCTCCCCGTGAATGTACATTTCACTGTGAATACGCAGAATTTTCATCCGTGTACTCAAGGACCTATTCTCAGGACCTAGAACGGTGCCTGGCACCAAACACTATATAACTATCTGTTCAGTGAATGGTCATGAACATGAATAGTCATGTCTAAAAAGAATGTATTGCAAGTTGTCGCTGAAATGCTAAATAAAATGTCTTCTTTCGTTACTCAAATTTCAGAATATTTTATCAGGCCTAATTAATATCTATTCTCTTCAGAAGCATGTGCCTTTATTACCTTATAAATCTGAATGTCCTATCTCTTCCTGCATCCCAATACATAACAAATCCAAGAAGGCTGAACTCTGTTTACTTGAATTATATGTAATCCATGAAAAACAAGAAAATCCAGTTAGACTGACAAAATATTTCATCTTCAACTATCTTCAAAGAACGGATTCCTTAGCAAAAAATAACATATTTAAACCGATAGCCATGCCACACGAGACTGTAAAGCACTGTTAAACCGCAAATACCAATGGCAGCTGGATGTGTTTAGACAGAGAATTAAAAAGAGTAAATGTTTTTAAAAACCTGCAAAAAATTCATGTTCTGAGTAGCACAAGAGGTTTCAAAGGTCCCCTGGTTAATTACCTACTCCTCTCCTCTGCATTCTGATCTTCCTTCCACTCTACTTTTCCTAGCATACTATCACATTAAATGGAATTCATTCATGGATTCATTTGTGTACAGATTTGTTTTCCTCATAACTATAAACATTTGAGAGTGGGAATTGGGCTTATGCACCCTTGAATCCCAATCCCTAGTATAAATTTCTACCAACAAATTATTAACAGAAAGATGTAGTTGAACATTAATAGGAAAGCAATACATAGTATCAGTCAGTAAATCAGAGAAACTGAAAGGTGGTTTCACAAATTCAAAAGACTTCTGTGGTGAGCCAAGCAATATGGCTTTCTGAAAAGAAAATCCAGCAGTGATTAATTGCAAACAGAAAAAAATTACACCTCTTTCTAAGAATTACTCACTGGGAACACTATCTCTGCTTTATAATGAAAAGCCCATCGTATTGATCCAAAGATTGGGAAATAAAGAGAAAAAAAAATGCATTTTTGTAGTGTAAGATTTTGGTAATAAAATGCTTTTAGAGATCAAGCAGAGGTTAGGGAAGCTATAGAGGCGTTCTGGCCAACTGGGAAGCAACAATGTACTGGCCACTAGAGAAAGTCTAAGTCAGTGAACATTCATGCCGTTCGGAAAGGAGCTCTTGTCATGAAATGTCATGTGCTGCATTATGCAATCTCAGCTCCCGGTGAGTATGTTATGACTGTAGCCAAAGGAAAGGAAAACAGGAGTGTCTCTAAATCAATCATGGGCCATGAAGCCAGACAGACTGTATGACAGATGCAATTTTTCTTGGCACCACTTGGGCATAACTAATTGATGACAATCGTATGTCCTCACTGGCACATTTCCATGGGGTATGTGTGCGAATATGTCACCACATCTGGATGCTAGGCATGCTGGGGTCCTGAGGCACAAAGATCTACTGACACCAGAGGCCCAGCAGCTGTGCTCAATGAACACCGTGGGAGCTCCACAGAGTGATGAAAGGACGAAATTACTGCTAACTGTAAATACAGATTTATTTCATTAAAATACGAGGTAATGCTGCAGCCATCTCATGCAAACAGACATTTGTCTCCTAAAAAAAAAAAAAAAGAAGAAGAAGAAGAAGAAGAAAGCCGGCATCTACAGATAGACATATTCCTAACTTCATCAAAAAAATCTGCATTTCTCCCAGGAAAAGATGATAATACACATGAGACAAAATCAACAATTTCTATGACTCCCTTTCAGTTAAGAAAAAAAAAAAACCCACTCAGAAACTAGAAAGGAAAAATAGGATAATCCACTGTCACTGTGTTAGCAAGAACACTTTGCTTCCATTTAACTCAAACATGAGATTTGCATATGAAGCCCATGGTGAAAATTCAACAGATCACAGTAAAAAACTGAACTCTCTCAGTAAAACGTTCTCAGTAAAACGACGGAACTCTCTCTCACATAAAGTCTGATATTCTGTTCACAAAATTACTTCAATAAAACACAAATTATAACTGAGAAACTATTCATATATGTTTAATTAAATATCTCCCATACATCTTAAGTAATTATTTTTCCCATGCAGTCTAACAGAAATCAACCTAAAACAACAATTTTTGTTATGTCCTCATGGATCAAAATCACATTTTAATTAGGTCAGAAACTGAAATTTCATTTGTCTCATCATTTTTTATTTTCATTTTTTATTATCATTTTTTCCATCCCTCTTAGTCCTCTCCCCTCACATCCTGCTTCTGTCAAACTACCCTATAGTCACGATGCTCCCCAACTTTGCATCCACCTCACCCTGGACTGATTTTCCAAGCTGTCTGGTTAATATAGGCTGGTCCGTGGGTAATAAGGGAGGTATGTCAAATTAATCATCCCTTCCCAAAGGAGAACTAAGACAGGAAAGCTATCTTTCTCTACTTCATTAAGATTGCCACTCACGTCCTAAACATTTGTGGTGATAGAAGGCATTACTAATACGTTAGACTTCTCACATGTGGACTGAATAAAAGAGAAACAATTTCTTTTTAGGAAAATCATAAAAGATTCTTTAACACATCCATTCCTTGTGTAGGTCTGCAAATGCCTTAAGTGGCAAACGTATGACTGAAAGGGCGGCCCTGTACAATACCGGATAAGAAGATGGGAATCAGTGACCAAAATGAGACTTCATATGTGAAAATCAAAAAACAAAGCCAGTGATTTTTCTCATCTTCGATCTTCAATTCCTCGAAGATTACACTAAACATGGTAACATCTACATCACAGAAAAGCTGGTCCTACCACCAAATTGTATTTTGACTCTCTGTATTTGAAAAACACAGACTAACTATGGATTGCAGGAAGGCAGAGAGTGGGGAAGGAGGGAAGGAAGGAAGGAAGGAAGGAAGGAAGGAAGGAAGGAAGGGAGGGAGGAAGGGAGGGAGGGAGGGAGGGAGGGAGGGAGGGAGGGAGGGAGGGAGGAAGGGAGGAAGGAAGGAAGGAAGGAAAGAAAAAAAATGTAGCTGATGCTAAAATGTTAGATCCCCTTGTATCATCGGCTAAGTCTCTTCACCACTATTAATAGCTGGGACATTCAGGATTCAGTCTTGTGTAGACACTCTGACTAGCTCTGATTAGTTCTAGGCACGTGGTTAGGCTTATTCTTATCATCTTCCCCAGAAAAAGTATAAGATAGACATCTAAAAGGGATTTTCATGAACAGACATTAACAGTTTTGTCAACATACATTAACTTTCAGGTGAACAAACTAACTTTATTTGATAATAGAGTTGGCTTGTCTCTCTGACTTATGATACTATGTCAATGAAACTGCTAGAGAACAGCTTCTCTACTCAAGAGGAAACAGGTATCCCTCCCCCCTGGGAGGACAGTCCTCCAGACAGTCTCTTCACTGACTCCCGGCAGCAGAGTTCCAAAATAGGGATCCAAAGGTGCATAAGCCAGATACAAAGTACTGCAAGGGTTTGTCACCCACTGGCCCCCCCTTTACATCCCTCAAACCCTTTATCCAAGGTCCTGAGAATAATCTAGAATTGCAGAGTCCTCAACTTCCTCATTGTGTTCAAGATCCTCTCAAGGGCAGAGTCTAGTGCCCAAATGCCAAGTAACAGGGACAGCTACTGCCCTAATCCATATTTCAAAAAACGTATGGCTTTAGGAAAAAAACAATTTCAATAGTCTTTGCCATAAGAATAGGAGAGCGAACGCAGTCAAACATTAATCAGCCCACGGGATCACCACTGGGTCCCACTCACTCTACAAAGACCTCTCATTTGAGATGTTTTTCTTCAGTCAGTGGGAACAAGAGAAACCAAAAGGTACAACCTGATGTGGTTCTAATGCTTTGTGTGACCTCCTTCCCCAAATCCAACCAGAAACAGGACTTCTGTTTTACCCCTTTAACAAAAATCCCAGAATTCGGTATAATAAAGTTTCCCTTTCTAAAATGGAGCTGTATTTAGGTTCTGTGGTATTAGAGACAGTGCAACTAGGTAGCAAGACTAAGGCTGGAATAGGGTTTTGACAACTCAGTTTCTTTACCTGGGATTACATACTGTAAGAAAGTCATCTAAACGTGAGTCCTCTATTTTCCTTTCCTCTCACACACGTGCTGCAAACCAGGCACTATAAGCACTGACCTGACTTTCTTGCCCTGTTCAGCGAGCATCTTCACCAAGTCTGCGATGGGGTACTGCGCTTTGGCTGCACAGAGACCATAGCCTGCAAAGAACATGAAGGACACAGAAGAATGTGACTTTTATTTTGAAATCTTATAAACTACAATTTCTCCCTTGATCAAAACATATTTAAAAATTGTTTTTCATGTTTATTCATTTTTGAGAGAGAGAGAGAGAGAGAGAGAGTGTGAGTGGGGAGCAGAGAGAGAGGGAGACAGAGAATCTGAAGCAGGCTCCAGGCTCTGAGCTGTCAGCACAGAGCCCGACGCGGGGCTCGAACTCTCAGACCTCAAGATCATGACCTGAGCCGAAGTCAGACGCTTAACTGACTGAGCCACCCAGGCGCCCCTTCAAAACATATTTTTAGGCCAAAAAAAAAAAAGGGGGGGGGGGCAATCTGTTAACAGGACTAGAAATGAAAGAAAACTTCTAGACTTGTCAAATCAATAGATTTCCTTTTTAGAAAACTCTTACGATAGCATGATAGAGTTAAAATCCTAATCTGAAGCCAATATATTACCTGTAATACCACAGAATTCTGGGGTAGGATTAAAGAAAAACTAAACTAAACCTGAGAAAAATTAGGGATTGGGGCTAGGAGATTAAATGACTTAGTCAATGTCATGTCAATTGTTGGAGGTAAAATTAAGAACAAAAATGAGGCGTTGTGACTCCCAGATCAGGTTCTTTCTATTAGGTCATGTTACCTCATCTTATTAGAAATCACATGATTCTCAATGATTTTTTAAAATATTTACTGTTGATAAGAAAGAGATTAACATTTATTAGCATTTATTGAGTCTAATGAGTGAGCTAGATACTTTCATACACTATTTCTAATTTAATACTCACAGTAATCCCAAAAATGATCATTGAGAAAAAAATAACCAAGACTCAAAGATGACTAAAACATTTGTACAGAATCAGAGAAAGACATGGCGAGAACCCTCTACATCAGTTTGTAAAATCTCTATATGATTCCCAAAATATTAACCTAAGCCAAGGATTCTCACCATTTTTTACTTGGTAATCAGAGGGTTGTTTCTATGTTTCCATTACATTTTCAAAAAATAATAAGTTCCAATTCAATTTTTTTCCTGTTATAAGAAACTGTATTAATACAATAAATTCCAGCAGCTCTTATAGGTTGTTTACTTTTCGCTTTTGGTTTTTTACCTGGAGTAATAATAATGCTATTAGCTTCACGAATCATGTCAATTGCATTGTCAAGGTTGATTTCTGTATGTGTGCCAGAAATTTCCATGGGTTTTCCACCAGCTGTTGAAGTGGTACCGTAGCCTCCAAGAATCACATTAGCCAGGGAGCGATTCATTGCCTGGAGAACAAAATAAGCAGCTGTGAGAGTTTAATCTACATAACTTTTTGAAAGTTTTAATCTATGTAACTTACTGTATCCAATGTATACAATATTCACAATCACTTAAAGAGGTTTTTTATTTGATCATCTAAAAAAATCACATAGATCACATCTATAAAGTCAACTGCACACTGACATGTTTTCAATAAAAGTTAATTTTAAGAAAGAATTTAATGGAAAATTACCAGTAACATTAAGAAACTAATGAAATTCAGATCCAGTTATTACTGTCTGTGTTCTGATTAAGCAAGTTCTACCTCCATATGTATTTCACCAGAGTGAAAGAGAACGGTATCTATGAGAAATTTTACAAGGTGACTCTATAGATCTCTCAGGTGAATCCTGCTACCAGTTCCAACAGGGAGGAATCCAAAGGATAGGAATTCACATCATTTAGGAGTCTGCTGCCCTCTGTCGTCAAGAAAAAAAAGAAATGCGGGAGTTGATTCGTTCTTCTTTTCCAAACCAACTACGTACAGCTCCAGGAAGCAGTAACAGAAGTGACTGGATTCATCATTAGGTTCCTAAAATATTTTACTTCCAAAAAGGTAGACGAGTAAGTTCATACACCATTTCATTAAAACTTGTACCCACCCTTTTAACTAAAAAAAAAATCTTGGGGAAAAAAAATAAGAGGAAGGCATGCTCATTTACAATCATCCAACAATGTGCCACACAAGTGAATCATGTGAAAAAATCACAGGTCTGGTTTCTACAATAGTTCATTTGTAGACCTCTGGAGCTGTGGTGGTAAAAGACAAGAAGCAAATGCCTTTTAAGAATTCAAATCACTGCAGGGATGCCTGAGTGGCTCAGTCGGTTGGGCGTCTAATTCTTGGTTTTGGCTCAGGTCACGATCTCACGGTTCGTGAGTTCTCGCCCACATCAGGCACTGTGCTGACAATGCAGAGCCTGCTTAGGATTCTCTGTCTCTACCTCTCTCTCTGTCCCTCCCCTCCCTCTCAAAATAAATAAATAAGCTTAAAAAAAAATGCAGATCACTGTACATGAACAAAGCAGTCATTCTACATGATCAGCACTGGATTTCTCACTTCTGAAAGGGCTATAATAAACATATGATTGATCCAATGTGTATACCATGTAAAAGCTATATAAATGAAATCTATTACTTAAAAAAAAAAAAAAGACAATACTGTATTCTTAAAGAATGAAAAGCACCTGGGATTTCCAGGGACAAGTAAACACACTAGGAGAAAAAAACATGACAACCCACACGAAGACAGCCCAGCCTGCTACCACCCTCATGCAGACGTGAACATACACGTCTGAAGTGGGACAGAGGTAGAGGCAGGGAGGACAAGGTGCAGAGACAATGAACAGAGAGCCATACCTGACTAAAGGCGGCATATCAATAACATAAAGAGGATAGATCCAAATGTTGCCAGAATTGTAATTATCCTTTTTGACCTAAGCTCACTTATCAGACACAGCATTCGCATTTTACAGAGCCCAAACTCTGGTAAACTTGTCTAAGATTATCACATACAAAATAAAGTCCAGAATATCTTTATATATTTATGAACAGACAAGAGGGCCAGAGAAAAATTGATAATGGTTTTATTTAGGTATAGAGTCCCAATCTGACATAAAGATTTAAATTCTTAACCCAACCTCCTATACTTAAATCCAGGTTTTATTGAAAATCCAAATAGCCAGGCCTGAGACTTCCAAACATTCAACATTTGTTGATTTTGTTAATCCTTTCTAGTTTTGAATTAGAAGATTCTGAAATTAACAGAAATATGTTCTACCAAATAAATGTTTGCCTTAAAAACTAAATCAAAGGAATGTGCATCGACTGATGAATGGATAAAGAAGATGTGGTATATACATACAATGGGATATTACTCAGCCACCAAAAAGAATGAAATCTTGCCATTTTCAACGACGTGGATAGACCTAGAGTGTATTATGCTACGCGGAATAAATCATTCAGAGAAAGACAACTACCATCTGATTTCACTCATATGTAGAATTGAAGAAACAAAACAGATGGACATAGAAGAAGGGGAAAAAAGAGAGAGAAAGAGAAACCATAAGAGATTCTTAACTACAGAAGATAAACTGCAGGTTGCTGGAGGAAAGGTGGGTAAGGGGTGGGTTAAATAGGTGATGGGTATAAAAGAGGGTATGTGTGTTGAGCACTGGGTGTTATATGTAAGTGATGATCACTAAATTCTACTCCTGAAACCAATACTACACTGTATGTTAAGTAACTAGAATTTAAATAAAAATTTGAAAGATTAAAAAACATTTGATTCAAAGGAGTATTTCAGACATAGAGATATTTCTGTCATAGATAACTTTTTTCTTGTTTTAAATTTTTTTAAATGTTTATTTATTCTTGAGAGAGAGAGAGAGAGAGAGAGAGAGAGAGAGAGAGCATGAGCATGAGCATGAGCAGGGGAGGGGCAGAGAGAGAGAATCCACAGAATCCAAAGCAGCTCCAGGCTCGGAGCTGTCAGCACAGAGCCCGACACGGGGTTCGAACTCACAAACCACGAGATCATGACCTGAACTAAAGTCGGACATTCATCCGACTGAGCACCCAGGTGCCCCAGCTCATAGATAATTTTTAAAAAGTGAAACACACAAAATGGTTCCATCACCTGCATCACCCAGTCCTGCAGAGGGACAGATGTACAAGGATATGACCACTTTACTCTAACTTGGTGTAAAAGGAACCATTCTTCTCTCCCTATAAAACTGAATGGAGGAGAAGAATTTCTGAGGACATTTAATTAATGTTTACCCACTTCTAATGGCATCTTCAGGAGAAAGAAAGGGAACCACACAGTAGTTTAACAATCAAAGTCAACTTGTTAAACACATATCCACAATTATATCACCATTAAGCTAATTCCATGTGGTCTCTTCAAAACTAAATTATTTTTCATCCCTGAATTTACCATTGCAACATCATATTTTCAAAAAATGCTTAGGGTGTAGGGCTTTCTTTTGTTTGTTTGTTTCTTTCTTTTTTTTGCTTGCTCAAGTGATTAATGAGACTATCCTGGGCAGACTGAGGAGTTCCCAGCTCCCAAGACAAAGTATTCGCAACACTATCCAAGACTGTTCCTTTCAAGTTACTAAGCCCTATAATGAAAACTGTATGCTACATTAAAGAGACCCTTAATTCACATCATTCCAAGCAAACTATAAGAAATAAATCTGAAAACAAAAGAAAGGTCATAAAATAGACAAAACTAACACAATAACAACACACAGTCCATTTACTATCATTTCTCATTTCAGTGCTTTGTGGGTGCCAAATAATTGACTGCGAAGCAAAAAAAGAAATTATTTTTGGTTTGGCTTTGATGTACTTCATTCTGTTCTATTTTCATTTGGAAATAAGCAACAAAGTACAAAAATCAGAAAATTCGGTTGGAAAATGCTGTTCCCCTTCTACAAGCGCTCTACCTCCCAGGCTGTTTGGACACAATCTCAAGTACATGGACTGTAAAATCATGAAGAGTTTAATGTCTATATGACTGATAGACATAAAGCAAATTATTCACTTGAGCTGCTTCTTTGGACACTATCGATATTTTTCAGTTTAACATTGGGTATTGTATAACCACGGCACTCGGCTCAGAAGACACACAAGAGAAGAACTGTCAAAACAAAAATTCAATTTTCGGTATTACTGATTAGCCACTCGGGGAGCATTTCATTCCCTCTCACATAATAAAAGCACTCTGTTCCGGTTTGGACTTGCATGTTTCCTTTAATAAATAATAAAATAATGAAGCTACAACATACTAGTAATATTAATAGATATCGATATATGATAGTACATCTGTTACCATATGCTATCCAGAGAAGATTCCAAAATATGAAATGAGCTGACAAATATTTATCTAATGTTCACGTAACAAGTATTATACTCATCTGAGGTGCCAGGTGCTAGGTCAGGCTCCATAAACACAAAGGCAAACAGTAAATGACATCTTAAAATATCTTCCTTGTAAAATGAGAATAGTATCTCCTACCTCCAGAATTAGTGTGGGGATTAAACGAGCTAACATTTGTAAAGCACCCAGCTTTAATGCCCAATCACGAGCAGCTATTTCATTTTTATTTTTATTAGGAACCACTCTGAGCTGCTAAAGCATAGGCCATGAAGAAACAATTTTTTTGATAATAAAACAAGCACAAGCCAAGAATCAATGAAGATTAATGTGAAAAGTCAGGAATCGGGGCAATCTGGAAGGAGAGAAAATTTCTATCTTCAAAACTGAAAACTACAGCAGGGTCGTTTCTGTTGTTGCCTTGTTTGTTTTATAATAAGACATAGGACTGAAGAGAGTGTGAGAAAACTAGCTCCCCACGCATCACCGTTGAGAGCTAAGACTGGACGGTCCTTTGTGGACATCAATTCATCGATATTTGCTAAGACTGGACGGTCCTTTGTGGACATCAATTCATCGATATTGAGAGCCAACAGAAAGCTCTTACTCCCTTTGACCAAGTAATTGTACTTACAAAAAGGTCAGCTAAAGGAAAAAAATCAAAATGCACAAGGAGGTATACTGAAGAAAAAACCACAAACCAATACTATGGACTTGGGTAAATTATGGTATATCTATGTGATACAACAGGCAGACACCAAAAATTATTAGAAAATCACTGGTGAGAACATTAAACAACACAGAATATATTTGAACATAGGTTTATGGGAAAATACTGGAATTAGAATATTAAATTTTAAGAGTTAAGTGGTAATGGCATTGCAAATGATTTTATTTATTTATCCTTTTCTACTTTCTTCCAAATTTCCCACATTAAGCATCTTTTATTTTTGTAATTGAATAGTATTTCCTAAAAATTTAAAGCTTCGGCTGTCCTTGAATCCAAATTAATTTGAGTTGCTATTATAAACAGAGTATCAGTCTCATCCAGAGTGACACTTAGGGTCACAGACAGCTGTAAGAATACCCTGTTAGCCTTATACGGTACAGGAATAAAAAATATCTGTGAAATGCTGACAGTAAATGACATGCCTGACGTGGTAGAAATAGAAAGAAAAAAAAAGAAATACCAGATCAAGAAATATGAAAGAAGAGAAAAGCATAAGACAAAGATGAGATAGTCACAGAAGTACACATAGAAAAAAGTATTTTCAACAACTGCCTCTTACTACCTTATTCTAGTTACTGTCATAGAATGGCTACTGTAAGTTTCTGTAGTTACTATAACCAACAATAATAAAAGAAACTAGATGAAGAAGGGAATGGGAAGGAAATTAAAAAAAGACACACAGAAATTTGAGAAATACTACTGATAAGATTTAAGAACCTAAATAAAACCATTTAAGGAAAAAAAAATGATAAAGCCAAGAAAGACCCATGATGATGCTCTAAGAACTAGACATAAGTACTCCTCACCTCTCCCCAAATCAGTATGCCACTGGCTTTGTTAAAATTTAAGTCTTCCCGTGTAATTTTAAAATCAGTGTTTTGACCAAGTTTAAGTAATGATGAAAATCTGCTGCCCCCTCCTGGTCATTCAAATTCACCAAATGAAGCAAAGTCAAACCAAGAGTTCATTTTTAAATGCTAAGTGAAATAAGTCAGTCAGAGAAAGACAAATACCATATGATTTCATTCATATGTGGAATATAAGTAACAAAACAGATGAACAAAGGAAAAAAGAGACACAAACCAAGAAACAGACTCTTAACTACAGAGAACAAACTGATGGTTACCAGGGGGGAGGTGGGTGGGGACGGGTGTATAGGTGAAGGGGATGAAGAGTAAACTTATCATGACGAGCACTGAGTAATGTGCAGAACTGTTGAATCACTATACTGTACACCCAAAACTAATATAACACTGTATATAATCATACTGGAATCAAACAAAAAAACTTAATTTAAAAAAAGTTCATTTTTTGAGAAAACTATCTCTAATACAATTGAATACATTTTTCCTTGTTCACAAACATTTGGTTTTTGTCTTTTAATTTTTTTAATGTTTACTTATTTTGACAGACAGGGAGAGAGAGTGCAAGCAGGGGAAGGAGGGAGAGGGAGAGGGAGAGGGAGAGGGAGAGGGAGAGGGAGAGGGAGAGGGAGAGAGAGAATCCCAAGCAGGCTCTGTGCTGCCAACACAGTGTCCTCCCTGGGGCTCAAACTCATGGACTGTGAGATCATGACCTGAGCCAAAATCAACAGTTGGATGCTTAACCAACTGAGCCAACCAGATGCCCCAAACATTTGTTTTTTTTAAACCCAAAAGCCTGACACCTTTCAAGCAGGAGACACAAGCTTCCACCTTTCCAAATTCTCTGAACAACCTGGAAGATTTCATTTTAAAACCTCTTCCTTTCTTTGAACTTGGGCTATCAAATCCTTTGTTTTACAATATGGCCAAAGAAAACTAATTTTTTTTACTATAAAAAGATAACCTCAGCATTCAATTTACAAAGAGATTTTCAGTGAAAACATTTGAGAAATTCTGAGTTATAAAATAAGGGTGGGTCTTTTTTAAATATTGTAATAAAAGAATGGAGGCAGAATAAATGTCCTTTTTCTGCCTGAATTATAAATCAGCAGAGCCACATTCTGATGTCACTCCATTTCACACTTGCCCTTTCACAGTCATTCAGAACTGTTAGAGAATAGTATCTATCATCTGAAAACGTTTTCTAGTCAAACCTTTAATTATTTGCAGGATATCTTCTTGCCATCCAGAAGAGAATTAGAAACAAAAAGGAAGCTAAGAAGCATTTGTTTTCTTAATTTTTTTTGCTTTTTTAAAAAAGATCATGCTGACCACAAAACTTCAAGATAGGCACTCTCACAGATGACCAGTGGGAGTGTTAATTGAAGCAAGCTTTCCGGAAACAACACAGCAATAAGTAGAAAGAACTGATAAAAATGAGCATACTCTTTCACTTCGAAGAATCAATCTGAAGACAAAAATCAGAGGTGCCCAAGATGTATTTTCTACAAAGAAAAATTAAAACTCAAACAATATAATTTTTATAGGGAAGTATTAAATAAATTTTATATATCCATATGATGGATTTACATGAAGTCCATTAAAATAGTAGTTAAAAATCACTTTTAATAAGGAAATGACAAGAGGGGCACTTGCGTGGCTCAGTTGGTTAACCAACCAACTTCGGCTCAGGTCATAATCTCACAGTTCATGAGTTCGAGCCCCACGTCAGGCTCTGTGCTGACAGCTCAGAGCCTGGAACCTGCTTCGGATTCTGTGTCTCCCTCTCTCTCTGCCCCTCCCCTGCTCTCGCACGTGTGCTCTCTCTCTCTCAAAAATAAACAGAAATTATTTATTTAAAAAATAATAATACTCAAAATAATAAAATGACCAGAATATAGTAAGACGAAAAGAATAAAATGTAAAACAGTATACAATATGATCAAACAAGTAAATACACGGGTATGTAAAAGAGAAAAAAAAGAAAGAATACAAGAGATAGACCGAAATCTTAAATGCTTATCTCCAGCTGGAGGGAGTCGGAAGATTTTTTTATCTTTATATTTAATTTTCCTAATTATCTACACTTGGGTGCTTTAAAAGCAGTCTTGCAAATTTATTCAGATGAAACACTCTGAGATTTCTACTGAAGAAAATAGGAATGGACACAGTCGTTTCTATTGCAAATAACAGAAATACCAAACACATCCTTATTTTGAGAACACCATGTCTTTTTTGTTCACACACGTTTCTTACCACACACATGATGTAGGACAGGATGGCACCAGAGGAGCCTATGAGTGCGCCCACGATGGTCAGCAGGTTGTTGTTGAGCAGGAAGCCCTCCGCGCACAGGGCCCAGCCTGAGTAGCTGTTCAGCACGGTGATGACGACGGGCATGTCTGCACCCCCGATGGCAGCTGTCAAAGTCACACCCTACGATGAAAACCAGAGCAGAACCAAAATTAATACGATAAAAATAAAACCTCTGACACTGGACATCTTGGTTCTTAGTCATTCTGGTTTCCAATTAACCTACTTCCCTTGAAGTTCTCCTGCCAGTAACAACCAAGTGCCTCCTATCGGGTCAACTCTCCCGCAGATGCACCAAGTGAGAACACTGAACCACCTCCCCGCCCCGAAATATCCCTAAGTCCCTAAAAGGCAGTGATGAAAAGCAGGCAGAAACTAGAGAGGGGTCTGCACTTGGAAAAAGGTGAGAGCACTGAGTGAATTTTATGGTTTTTATGGTTAGTCTAAGGGCAGGCACCTGCTCGTGCCAGGAGAAAGAGCTGAAACTAAATCACAAGCCCACAGTCTCACTAGTTTGAAGATCCAAGGACAGGATTTAGGGTGACTAAGGCAGCTAGAAAGGCAGAAGGCAAACTGCAAAGGAGCAGGCTGAAGAGAGGGAGCCCCAAACTCTATATATAAACTCGGCCCAAATCTCTGGCTCACTCTTTATGCATTACGCATTGATCTAATAACAGATTTCAGCAACCACCGCCCCCCACCCCCGCAATTATAGGTGAGCCAGATTTGAAATCTGAAGGCAGCCAAGTTAGCTGCCTACAAAAATAAATTAAAAAATAATGATCAATATTCTTTGGAGGAATACAACAGAATCCAAAGTCTGTCTAGTGCAACCCCAAATCACTAAACACAGGAAAGGAAAAACATGATGGGGAAGAAGAGTTTTGCTTTTTATTCCACATACTCCCACATACGTTGAGTTTAAGATGTGAATGTATTCACAGGCTACTTAATTAAGTCAAAAGCAATTAAAATAGTCCACAAAATATTTTATCTTACTCAGACATCCTTATAAAAGCATAAAGTAGCTCTGAAATATCAAATTCATCCCTTCTCAAAAATAGTAATTCTTAAAATTTTCTATTTCTATGCTATTGGTTTTATTTTGAGACATTTTTTTACCTCTTTTGCTCTCCTGAATAAAAAAAATGTCAAAACTACTTTTCATTGGTTTAAAATAAAACAAAAATCAGTGCTATATAATCCTGAAAAAAATTGGATTGTCAGTAGTCATAAAGAGAATTTTAAGTTATTTCTCAGACTTCTAAAGTTTCTTGGTCAAAATCAGTCCTTTTAGGATTACATAATAATAAGTATTATTTTAACACTGTAAATCATGAATCAAGCAGCCAATATGTGTTTGATAAGCAATTACTATATGTCTAATTTTGTGCTAAGCACTACAAATTATTTTAAAAACTTAAAACATTAACCTTGTCTATAAGGTTGACTCCAGACTAGACAAATAAGGGAATCAGTGAATAACAGCTGTTTGCAAAGGCTTCCTACACTGATATAATGAAATGCTACACTGTAGCACATGGCCAACTAGAGAATGCTGTATGTATCAATATACTAAATACAAAAATTAGAGAGGAAGAGGAGGACCAAACCTACCATGAAAGGCTTTGCTGAACTCCCCACTGAGCCCAGAGGATTTATTAACTGCATTCCATTTTACATACTGTGGTTATTTAACTTGGTATCCTAGTTTCCAATAAATGTTAACACAACTAATTGGCAGAGAATACCTTCCACTTATCGCATAAAACCCAAAGCATTATTCTGTGGGCCCTGTCACAACAGGGAGGCTCCTAACGAATGGTATTGAAAACACTTGGCTTTTTAAAATTCCCTATTCACCAACACACCGATCCAGTGAAAAGACCCCAGAACAATAAATGTGTCACATGACAACTTTGGAAGGAACCATTACGTGGAAAGAAAGAGTGGATTTTTCTTCTTACACTTTTCTGTGTTTTCCAAATTCTAAACAGAACACATGACATCATTTTGAAACACGTTTATTCCATCAACGGTCTTGAAGAGATAGAAATATGATTAGACTGTAATCAAACAAAATACTGCCAGTTCCTCACTGAGTGCATGCTTTCCATCTCTGACTTCTTACCATGACAGCAGAGAGAGCCGACACAGAGCCCAGACAGGTGATGCCGGTGGTAAAGCTAGGGTCCATCATGAACGGGACGATTCCACCCACACTAGCAGCCAGCAGGCCTGCATTAAGTAAGTGCCTTCCAGGAAGCAGGAGAGGGGCAGATTTCAGGATACCTAGGACCAAGGGCATGTCAGTCAGAACCTAGCACGTGTCATTAAATTAAAACAACAACAACAACAACACACACACACACACACACACACACACACACACACACACACGTCATTTAATCCTAAACTACCAAAATTTATATCAGCATAAAAAAAGGACCTGAAACATAAAAGCAAATTAGGGCTCTTAGATGTAACAAATGTTAACAGAAGTAGGAAAAGTATGGCTCAACTTAACTGTTCTTTACTTTGATCACACAACAATTTCTTTACTCTTTGTCACAAAATCTTAAAAAATTACTTTTTTCCCGTATGACCGATACACAAGTTGTTAAGTGTGGTTTCATTTATTTAAAACTTCAAAACAGAGTCCTAGCACATTAGCATTTCTGACTCTACCAACTGAGCCCAAGGGAGCAGAGCCCTGGTTTGCTACTTGTTTTTAAAAACAAAGCATGAGACAAGAACATCGTAGGCTTGAAGTTCTTTTGGGATTTTAAGTTCCATGGAAGTTTCCTATTTAATTTTAATGACTTGATTACTGAGAGGCCAGACCAGATTTTTCTATCATAAACTAGTTTCTATATAGACTCACTTTTTCATGAAAACACTGAAAACAGCCTATGTGAGGTTTGTTGTTTTTTGTTGTTGTTTTTTTTTTTACCCCCACTTCTATTTTCCTGGCTGACTTTGGCAGTAGCAGAAGATGCCATGCTACAGCTGTAAAATGTGTACCTGTTTTCAGAATAAGTACTGTATAGTGACCACACCAGCTTATTCAATAAGCTTCTCTCTATTCTGGAAAATGTATAAAGTTCATTCTTGTGAACTCTACAGAGGCATCTCTAAGGGTTATGAAGATGTTGTTTTGTTCACATTTATCATCAAATGTCAACTAGTCCCCCTACACAAATTTCTGTGCACTTGTTTCCTCCGTTGGCTGTCTACAGAAGGAACAGCTTCAAAGCCTTAGGAAATCTGGAAGGCTCAAATAAAGGAAAGCAACCGTGATGTGGAGGAGGGGGTCTTTTATATATTTGAGCGCTACCTGAATTCTTCACCTAACAGCTTTGACAGTTAAGCCATTTTCTAACATTGAAATGGACCCCTAAACAAGAGATATTTACACTGAATAATATAGGTAAGTGCTAAATCACTTACCCTGCAGTTTTCCATAGGCAACAAGAGAGCCACTGAACGTGACGCCTCCGATGTAAGTACCGAGGTAGGCCACGATCTTGGTGAGATTTGCTGCTGCATCCACAGCAAAATGTGGGTATTCTACAATGTACTCAGCTATGCAAGTAAGCACCGCTGCCAAGCCCACTAAACTGTGGAAAGCAGCAACTAACTGAGGTAAATCAGAAATCTGGATGCGTTTGGCAATTGTCAGCCCTGTTGGGAAATGAAGGTCAAAGAGATATTAAAACTCAACACAGCTTTGAGAAGCAACTCTGATAAAGACCATGCCTGAACATTATTCAGCCATAAAGAAAGATAGAAATCTTGCCGTTTGTGAAAATATTGATGAACCTTGAGGGTATCACGCTAGGTGAAATGAGTCAGACAGAGAAAGACAAATACCATATGATCTCACTTGTATATGAAACCTAAAACAAAAAAACAACCAAGCTCATGATACAGAGAACAGACTGGTGGTTGCCAGAGGCAGGGGAAGGGGGACGGGCAAAATGGGTGAAGCTTCCAGGCTCAAAATAAGTCGTGGGGATGTAACGTACAGCATGGTGACTATAACTAATAATACTGTATAGCGTATTTGAAAGTTGCTAAGAAAGTAGATCTTAAAAGTTCTCATCACAAGGGGCCCCTGGATAACTCAGTCGGTTGGGCGTCCAACTCTTGATTTCGGCTCAGGTCACGATCCCAGGGTCATGGGATCAAGCCCCACGTCCAGCTCTGTGCTAAGCACAGAGTCTAATTAAGATTCTCTCTCTCCCCCCTGCCTGCCAGTCTCCCCTGCTCACACTCTCTAAAATAAAATTTAAAAAAGAAAAAGTTCTCGGCACAAGAAAAAAAAAATTCTGCAACCATGTATGGTGACAGATATTTGCTACACTTACTGTGATTATTTTGCAATATACACAAATACTGACTCATTATTTCATACATCTGAAACTAATATAATGTATGCCGATTATACCTCAATTTTTTGGGTATACACATTTAAGGGTTTCCCATTATTATCACTAATAAGTATTCATCTGCTTCCTCATATGGGCTAAATATTCTCTCACAGGGACTATACAGAAGGTAAGGACGCTGGCTATGTATACCCTTTCAAAATAGCAGGCTTTCTCAACACACAGTCCAATTCCAAAAACCCAACACACAGCACTGACACCTGCCTCTTCCCTCACAACCTGCAAACACTCCCCTGACTAACGCTTCTTCACATGCCTTTACATCTCCCTACTGCAAGAATAACTCCAGCTCTCTTCTCCAAAAGCCAATATTTGCTCCTGAGCACACAAGAAACAGCTGGAATTTGAAGAAGGCTTGGGTTTTCAGGGCGGTGGGTGGGAGCAAAGGTGAACACATGCAAATAGCTGGGTAGAGTAAACATGCAAATGAGGAGACTCTTGAACTCCTGCCTGGTTCTAGGCAGGTGGTATAGGAGTGCCTCTCAGAATACTTGCTAAGATCCTGTCTAAAAGTTTTTCTGCCATGAACCTACAACACATTTTCCTTCCAGTTCCTTTCCAGGGACTATTGAGAAAGGACACAAAGCATTCCTGCGAAAGTACAAAAGGAGGTCTAAAGTTACTGTTATGCTGGTAAATATATAACCACCAGCTCCTTGGGATAAAAACACGTGCCTGTGCCTGTTATAAGTATGTACATGAGTTTTCGCTGATATAAAGGTATAGAGCACACAAGTTTCAAATAACAAAACATATAATACTCTCTATTGTAAACTCCATGTAGCCAATTGACTTTCACAGAATGCATTTGTTGACTTTTACCAACTCTTGTGTCTGTCACCAACCTAGTGGTTGCAACTGATGAATGAGTGTGGTTCCCATGGGAATGTTGGCTGACATTTTTGTCTGCATTAACAAGTAAGACAAAACTGAAAGATGCATGTGAGAACCTCACTCATTATCAACAATGTGAGCAGCTGCTTCACTAAATCGGATGATAGTTTTCAAACACTATGAGAATATTTGCTCAGTTTTTTGTGATATTCACCACGTAACGGCTATAGACACAGCACACTTTTGAATTTAAGCTGCATTATTAATATTTTCTCCACCACTTTCTCAGGGCTGGACAATCAACAAAACAATAAATGAAACCCAGATATGTTAGTATTTGTTGATTTCCACCGTGTAAATGCAACCATCATGATCAATTTCTAACTACCAAGGTTATGTCATTAACTATGGAGCTGGGAAGCCATGGACAGAAGCCCACCTTTACACGGTATTCCTAAAAACAGATAATAAGCATGGGTAATCTCAAGAGCATAGAAAATAAGCTCGAATAAATTAGAGAGTTATAAATAATATAATTACCTTTATTTCTAATATAATGTATTTTATTTTGGTGAAAAGTCATCATAGTTGGTATAATTCTCATTCAAATACAAACATTTTAAAACATTTAACATTGAGTAAGTACATCAACTGCACCAAAAGAGTGAGCTAAAAAATGGGCATGGGTTCCCATAAAGGTAGAAACCTGCCAAGTGCTTACCAATGGTACCGCCCAAAGCCATTGCTCCAGACATCTGGGCTAACAATTCTGGGGATGGGTTTAGTCCTCCGAGAGTGGCTGCCAGGCCTCCAGCCACCCCAATCATGCCCAATGCATTGCCAAGACGAGCTGTTCCCTGGGTGGAAAGGCCGGCCAGGGCACCAACACAGCACAGACCTGAGCCCAGATACATGATCTTTGCAAACAAAAGAGAAGAGCAGAGAGAAAGAGAGAGAGAGACAGAAAGACTATCAAAACTTTCAGTCTATTAGCATAGGGAGGACTTCTCTTGAGGAAACGTGATTTCCTAAGAACAACTTTCAATTCAGATAATAGAGGGCCCAATATGACTACTTCTTTGAATATTTCAATATATCTTTCTATCCATTAGGGATATTAACAAATTAAATACCTGAAATTCTACTTGCAGTTATACCATTTAGGTAAATTGGTTTCTTTTGTATTGGATGGCACGCACAAATGCATACAGAAGTTTAAACAGAGTTTAAATACCTAAGTTTAAACACAGTTATGGGCTCTAGACCTGACCAAACGCTGTAAAGGAGCCAGTCCCTGACGTAGTAAATGCCAGGGACCATGCCCTATACTTTACTGAAGTTGTAAGTCAGTCCCATGAGATTCACAGAAGTTGAAAGAGTCATCATCCTCATGTTACAAGAGGAAACCAAAGTTTAAAGAGGTTATTACATAATTCTTCCAAGGTCAAATGATCAGAAAATAGCAAATCTGGGATTCAGACAAGGGTCTCCCTGACGTACCACTCCAACTGTTCTCAAAAAAGATTTTATTCAATCAACAAGTAAGAAACGCTGGGAACAGCGGAAACCAAGGGAGACACGATTTTCCTGCTGTCAGAGTAGATGCAATCACATGACAGTCATTGAAAAGTGATAAAAAAAAAAAAATACTGAGTTCAGAAAGAAATTGAGTCTCAATTATAATTATATTGAAACATGGAACTTTCAAAGTTCAACTTGATTATTTCTGCTTTTCTACATAACGTTTATTTTTAAACTGTCTTTTTTAAATGAATTGACCATAACATCTCCTGCTTACAAAAGATGATGCACTGAATTTGTTGGGGGAGAAACAGAAAATTTTCAAAATTTTTTACTGATTATTTCACCATACCCCTACAACAATCCAGCCAGGTACATAAAGAGGATACTAATAACTTTCTTGACTCTTTTTACATGTAGAAAAACTGAGGGACAGACAGGGAAACCCACGTTAGCACATTCAGTTAGCAGGCAAATCTGTCACTAGAATCTGGGGTACGGATTCTTAGGGGATAGGAATGCTCCATTTGACCAAGATGTTTCTAGAGTTATTATTATATTTGCTTGTTAGAGCCTGAATTTTGATAACGATAATGTGAAATCTAGTTGGAAAGAAAACACAGTGGCAAAAATAAAAATTCTCAAAACAGCCTCTTACTTGTTCAATGTTATAGCCACTGTAGAGAGCTGCTAAATATCCTCCAACAAAGGTGCCAGCAGGGAGCAGATACAGGTAGTTGTATTCTGGGGGGTCCGTGGGACGCTTGAACATGTCCAGCATTCTCTGGGTCACCAGAAAGCCACCTTATCAAAGTAAATATAAAACAAAAAGAGGTATCTCATTTAGCAACATGATTTTTAAAGTGGTACACTTTTCCTATTTTAAGCACATCTTTATCACCTAAGGATAAATATAATATTAAGTAACATTTTAGGAGCTCAAAATTAAGTCAGGTTATTACTCAAGCCAGTTCCCCTGAATGCAGGGAACCCTATATTCAAAAACAAAATTTGCGACCAGGGTGAAGCACCAACTCTTTCTGCGTGACTACAAGTAAACAGGCATTCAAACAGCTTGGGGACGCAAAAGATCAAAGGCTAGTAATTTTTTCTAATAAGTTATTCTGTTTGTTAAACCTATATTAAGTGATAAAAGAAAAAAAATGTCATATTAACAGGCACCAGATTTCTTGGACATATTAACTGATTTTTTGACACAAAATAGCATCAAATGAGTTTATACAAGTGATGGGCCAGGCTTTCAGTTTTCAGGAACACAGGCCAGGATAAGGCAAAAGGCTAAAATTTCATCTAAAAGTATACTCATTTAGAGATGTTACGGTGATAGCTACAAGTCAACTGAATTCAAAACTATGCATTCAATAACTTTCTGGTTAACCTGTAGCAAGACAATCATTCTGTTTGTTTATTTCGGGGCACAGGGGAAGAGGGTGTTCTTTTATCAAACGGTTTCTAAAAATTACAAGTGGGCAAAATAATTTTTCTTCACAGAGAGCATTTATGATCTGAGTGAGACCATTTTTAAAGGCACAATTAAATTCTTAAAATCAGAATGTCTAACACTCCAAATGTCTATATCGGTTTATATTTGCTTCTCATGTCTCCATTAAAAGTAGCACTGGGGGTGAGAGGGGGGGGCACGCCTGGCTGATTCATTCAGAAGAGCATGGAACATGCAACTCTTGATCCTGGGGTCGTGAGTTCAAGTCCCACGTTGGGTATAGAGATCACATACATACATACATAAACAGCACCGTGGGTTCTTTTACCACCATTGCCATCGTACCTGCAATGTTGACTGAGGAAATAAATGTAGCAAGAGCAGCAAGGCCCTGAGAAGTTGTGGAAGGATACAAATGTCCTCCCATCAGTGCCAACCCACCAACTGCAGTCAACCCTAAGAAGAAAGAATCAAGATGGTGAACAGGCATAGTGACACAGCCACACCCAATTCATAGCTGCAGGATCTCACATGTATAGACACAACACTGTCACTCAAGTACTATTGTGGGCAAAAAGCTAACAAATGTTTTTCCTCTTGCATAAAAATTCAGCCTTCCTTTAACTTTCTAGCTCTGTTCCCCCGATAAAGATATAAATCAATAACGTTATCAAAAAGTGGATAAACTGCTTCTGAACTGGAAGTAACTTGGCACGAACTATAAATACATGATGGTGGAGCCGTAACTTTGAACTTTCCAGAGTACAGTGCCTCTGGGAATGAGACACGTTCCGTGCAGAGACCCCGGACGCTGGGCCTCCAGCACTGCTGTCAGGGCTGTGCACTGGTGCCATGAGACTTCCAAGCCAGGGCAGGTCCAGGGCGGGTCTCATTCCTAGATCTGAGCCATCACAGGGGGCCAAAGAGACCAGCTCCTGGACAACTGTGTGGACCGCCACACAGACCACCAACAAGACTCACACCAAAAAGAAATGCCTGATGCTACTCTGGCTGGCCAGCTGGGCTTCCTGTTCCAAAGCCTTCATGGTGAACCTGAGGATGGGTATGGCTTGCTGCGCGCAGACTTGCTGAGCTGAATGTTTAGATGAATCTAAGAAGAGCTCCTAACGGATGTCGCAACTATAATTCTGTGAAACAGTGGTTTCCAAATTATATCACAGGAATCCCTTCTTTAAAGGAAGTTGTAGGGGCGCCTGGGTGGCTCGGTAGGTTGAGTGTCCGACTTCAGCTCAGGTCACGATCTCACGGTTTGTGAGTTCGAACCCCACGTCGGGCTCTGTGCTGACAGCTCAGAGCCTGGAGCCTGCTGCAGATTCTGTGTCTCTCTCTCTCTCTCTCTCTCTCTCTCTGCCCTTCCCCTACTCGTCCTCTGTATCTCTCTCTCTCAAAAATAAAAATAAACATTAAAAAAAATTTTTTAATAAATAAATAAAAATAAAGGAAATTATAATTGAAAGAAATAACAATGGTTCTGCACTGCTTGAGATGGGAGCAGCCTGAAGGCCTGACACTTACTTGCTCAGCCCCTTACTTCTGGCCCCACTCTTGCCCCTGTGGGAGCCCAAATCACCACAACCACCGCCTCAGATGCCAAGCCATACAATTTGTAAACAAAGACTTTATAAACCTCACTGAAAGCGGCTGGAGAATTGAAGAGCCCATGAAAACCTAAGATGAGGGAAATCAAGAGAGGACCAAACCTGAGATTGCATTAGTCACAGACATCAGTGGTGAGTGGAGAGCAGGGGTCACTCCCCAGACAGTGTGGTAGCCCACGATGCCGGCCAAGCCAAAAGTGGTCACCATCTGGGAAAAGGCTAAATTGGGCGCCGCAAGGCCCAAACCCAGAATCCCAGTGAGACCTACAGAAAGAGAAGAGTGTGAACTGACATCCAATTAATTGCCTCAAGATTAAAAGCACACACACGCACGCACACACACACAAGCATGTGAAATAGTCAATCCTTTTAAATTCTGCACCCAATAATGAGATTTGCCAATAATGAGATTTTTTACACATTTCATGATGGGAGTGGGGGGGGGGGGTGGTTAAAGGTATTATGAACAAACTCAACTTCCTGACTGCCACCTCTCAAAATAAAACAAGCTATAAAGATCTAGTAGAATTTATGAGTCACCTGAATAACAGTTTCCCCATTGTCCTCTTCCCTGTTTTAATTTCCATTGACAATGCCACATGTGTTTATATGAGTGTTTCTGTTCCAGAATTACAGACCTATACAGATCTACCAAAAAGCATTTCTACTTGGGCAAGACACAACCTTTACAAGACAGGACTTTTTTGAAGCCAATTTCATGTCACTCAGATTTGGCTAAGGAAGAGGGATTTTAAAAGAGTAGGAAGGATTTCATTCACTCCAGCACCTCCCCAAAACATATGGCTTCCACCCACCCGGGACAGAAGTTTTGCAATTGCTCCTGAATCTGGACTGGACTGCTGGCCAGGGCAGTCAGCTCCAGCCTCAACACCAAGTCAGCAAACAGGATTTTACAAAGAAAAGGAAAAAAAAAAAAAAAAAAAAAAATTAAATTAAGAATGTGCAGAATACAAAGTCAGCTCTGAACATACATCTTTAATTATTGCCTTTCTTAATAGCAAACATGTGGATGGCTGTTCTGCAACAGAAGGGTTACCTAGTGGTCAGTAAAAATAATGCTAATGGGGGACCAGGGAGCTGGAATTCAACTTTCTGAAATAAGGTACTTTTTTTCCTTGATATGAACTACTTCTTTCTAAGTGGCACAGCTAGAACATCTAGAAATTGACATTAAGTTTACTTTAAATCATGTAATAAGACTGCAGTTTTAATTTATATTTCCCTACCCACATATAAAATTTCCAGGGTTCCAATGCATGGCCCATTAACCATCTAGAGGTAGAGTTAGAATATTGTTTTGTGTTCTAGCTAAACATCAGAGAAGCTGTATAGAGCTGTGGTGAATACATTTCATGGGGCGCCTGGGTGGCTCAGTCTAACTCTTGAGTTCAGCTCAGGTCATGATCTCATGGTTTGTGAGACGGGCCCCACTTCGGGCTCTGCACTGACAGGGTGAAAAGCCTACTTGGGATTCTCTCTTTGCCCCTCCCTGACTCACATGCACTCTCACTCCCTTGAGCTCTCTCTCTCAAAATAAATAAATAAGCTTAAAAATATATATATATATGGTTTCATAAGCCAGAATGCCTCGTTCAAATCCTGGGTCTACTGCTCCTTAGCTATGTGATCTCAGGCAAGTTATTTAACTTGTCTGTGCTATAGTATCCTCATCTGTAAAATTATTAACCCTCTCTGTCCTCAGCTGGAAAAAGAAAATAATAAATAATATGTGCACCTCACTGAGGTCTTGTAAGAAGTAAATAAGTTAAGGCATATGAAGTGTTTAGTGCAATGCTTAGCACTCATTAAAGGACTACATTAATCGAGAAGCACTAAAGTATCCATCTTTTGTTGGGCACCTAAGATAAAAATCACATATCTGAAGGTTTTTTTAATCAACTATTTAACAAACTAATGTCTTTTCTATAACATATTTAATAATGTCAAATATGCTATTTCTATAGTCTTTGTAACAGAGGAAAAAGAAGAGAAAGAGAAAAAAAAGAAAGGAAAAAAAAGTAAATCATATTCTTTGAAGAATACTATTCAAATAGATTCCTAACACACATGTAAAAGAAAAATACTTGTTTTTATTATTACGGAGGAAGTTTAAGGTAAAGAAAAACAAGTATATGGCCATCCTTTTATTCACTAGAATATGCTATTGTCATATCTATTAAAATGCAATAAACCTTGACTTAACAGAAAACAAACCTAGAAAAACAGACCATCATATATGCCTCATTCTATTTCCTGACAAATCTCAAAGAGAAATGGAAATTTACAATCTTTCCAAAAATCCTCTGCAGGTACAATATAATAAGCTGGTTTCTTTTTTTCTTTGACAAGTAAGTGCAAGTCGGGACATGGCCCCATTTATTCACCATGTTCAGAACTAGAGGCTCTTCAGTCATTTTGCTGAGACTTGCTCTTTATTCAAGGAGAGTTACACATTTCGCTTTCAAACATCTGGGCTCGCATGGGAATTTGGAGAATGCTGAGGCTACAAGAATTGTGTGCCTTGTCTGGTCCTTAATTCTTTCTAGTTTGCTTTTCTTTTTGCTTTGGCTCTAAGTAGATCTAAATATTTTTAATTCATTCTATGAGAGAAACCAATTTAAAACCAAATGACCATATTTCAAACTCAAATAATTCATACCCAGAATGAATATTTATCACTCTTTTACAGTGACTGCTTAATGTTTTCGTTAAGATGAACTGAAAAGCAGAGAATTTGTGTTCAATTGTAAAGAAAGAAATGAAAATTTAAAACCTGAATTTTTTTACTAGGTAAATAACTAGGATGTTAGACAAACATTCAAGGGCTCTATCTGTATCGTACTGCTGATTCTTCAATGCAAACGTTTGGTTCCCTAGGCTTCCCCGATGTGCAGATGATCACAAGTGATGTTTTACAACCCACGAAGATAGATAAATAAGGAACTACATTTACGGGCACTTAACACCAACACAATCCAACACACATCACTACTCGATGTATTTGATGGAAGATAAAGCTATTAACAGCTATATTTTAAATGTTTTCTATGAAAGAAAAGCATTAACAGCCTGTATATGCTTTCACACACATTCATTCCAGTATCTGGCGAGCACCTGTATAATGCCACAGAGGTGAGACAAGTAACACGTTTATGAAAACTCGCTTCTAACAGGCCCACTTCCTAATGGAATCCAAAGGAGAACAGCATTTCGTTCGCTAATTTTGACAACTGATACATTTCTTACAAAATCCAAATAATTAGGACTCAACCCTAAGGAAGGGGGTCCTCACCTGCTGTATATGCAGAAGCCGTAGTCATGGTCTTCCTCAAGGGGGTGACCGTAGCTGCTTTTTCAGCTTCCAGCTCAGCCACTGTCTTCGGTTTTACTGGGGCACCTTGAGGAATATTTTTCGGGGTGGGAGCGGGAAAAATCACTTCTCCATCCTAACAGAAATTAGAAAAACAATGCTAAAAGTCAATCCAGCATTTCAAAAACACAGAAGATGACAGTGCTGGCGGGGGTGGGGGGGGGGCGGGAAACAGCTGTTCTTTTAAATATAATTTTTCTGGGCCTCCTGGGTGGCTCAGTCGGCCAAGTGTCCGACTTCAGCTCATGTCATGATTTCATGGTCCGCGGGTTTGAGCCTCACATCGGGCTCTGTGCTGACAGCTCAGAGCCTAGAGACCTCTTCAGATTCTATGTCCTTCTCTCTGTCCCTTCCCTTGCTCGTGCTTGGTCTCTCTCAAAAATAAATAAACATTAAAGAAAATTAAATACCATTTTTCTTTTAAGATTTTTTTTTTTTATTTTAGAGAGAGAAAGAACACAAGCACATGTGTGAGCAGGGGAGGGGCAGAGGGAGGAAGAGAGAGAATCCCAAGCAGGCTCCACACCCAGCGGGCAGCCCAACTCAGGGCTCAATCCCGCATCCTTGGGACCACAACCTGTGCCAAAATCAAGAGTCAGATAGATGCTCAACTTCCTGAACCGCCCAGGTGCCCCTAAAGATTTTATTTTAAGTTATCTCTACACATAACACATACATTTGTAATGAAAATGCAGGAAGGATTGGGTCTCTTACCTTCATCACTACAGTTCCTCTAATGACATGACCCATTGTACCAAAGTCAAAGTCGTCTTTCACTTCAAAATAAAAGTTATCTTTGTCAGGGCTGATGGCCTTCAGGAGCTTGGTGATGTTGTTGGAATAGAGGGTGCTGGCCTGAGTGGCCATTCGGCTGGGAAGGTCTGTGTAGCCGATGTGAGTAACTCCCTACGTGAACAAAAATATATAGTCTGAAAGGTCTAATCCGGTCTGTTCACCTTCCTGCTTGCAGTCATAGCCAAGGCTAAGCTGTGAAATTATGATCTTTGTAAATATGCACACATCTCACAAACAGTATATTTCAAAAAGAGCTTTAAATGTGCCTATTTTTAATTTTAAAAAATTTCAGGCCTCAGTTTCTCTGAACACTTTGAGCTTTGAGGCATAAATACTCTCTTGCAAGTCACTATGGTGAGCCATGGGACATTGTCCACAGAGAGAAGCAGCTGTTTCCTATACCTTGTGAACGTAAAGTTCTCCTGGCTTCGTGGTTTCAAAGTTTCCGCCAGCCTCAGCAGCTAAATCCACAACAACTGAACCTTCCTTCATTGACTCAATCATTTCTTTACTAAATAAAACTGGGGCTTTTTTACCTAATAAAATGGAAAGAAAACAGAACAAATTATATTATACTTTTTTAAACTCTATTTTCTAATTATTACAGTAGTCTCTGGAGGCTCAAAAATGTAACATCTGAAATTTAACTCTTTCAAGAGACCCAAAAGTCTATACACAGGTGGAAATGGTCATCCTCCTCAGGAAGAAATATGGTTAGTACAAACTGCAAAGCCGATATGCGGGAGGGAGATGTGTGGCTAATAAGCCAGCCTTTCCATTTACTTACTCAGCATGGAAATCTCAGCATGGCTCTTCCCCACTGATTTACATTCAGCACCACTCATGAAGACACAACCATTTGCCTGGGGTTTTTTTTGTTTTTTTTTTTTTAAATGCATAATAAGCTATTAAGGAAACTATGTGCACCTGAACTGGACAATCCATAAAGATCACAAAAGTCAAGGGGAATACTCACTAGCAATTTACCAAATTAAAAAATGGAATATTTTCAAACATCTTAGCAAATCTCACCAGATTTTCCAACATGTTAAATTAATCTACCTTCATTTAACACAGGATAACTTCAGGGAGAGACAGAGAAATGCCATGAAATGAAAACAATAGGAAATCCCAACCTGGGATTGGGATTGGAAATCACTCATACACTTTTATTTCCCCCAACACTATTCTGCCTCTGATGAGTCAAGCCCTATACCTGGTGCTCAGAATATACTTGTAGATAAACAGAAAAGATCCCTGTTCTTATGAACACTCTAGTTATGAGACAGTTCACATTTTAAATTCATTCACTAATTCTTACATAGAAGATAAAGCACCAACCTAACGTATTAGTATGTTCAAAGGGGGCCCACAATGTCAGTATATTACCGTGTTCAAGTTTCATAAAACAATAAATACCTAAGCCAAAAGACAAAGGACATAAACTTGTGAGATTGGTAGTAGGAAAGTAGAGAGTTAATAGCCTAATTATCTTTATCTTCTCCTCTTTTAGTAAGTTTTCAACTCTGTGTTTACAAAATTTTAGTAAAAGTACTATCAATTTTATAAATGAAAATTAATTTCAAATGAAATTTCCATTATAATAATAATCTGTTTTTCAATCTTCTTGATTGGAACACATATAGGTTTAAAAAAAGAAAACTAGGTGTGCGAGGCGAGTGGAGCCAGTGTCGAGACCAGAAGCCGAACTCGGGATCTGACAAGATGGCCAGGCTGCCCTGCAGGATTATCAAGGAAACCCAGCATTTGCTGGCGGAACCAGTTCCTGGCATTAAAGCAGAACCTGACAAAAGCAACGCCCATTATTTTCATGTGGTCATTGCTGGCCCCCAGGATTCCCCCTTTGAGGGAAGGACTTTTAAACATCAACTATTCCTTCCAGAAGAATACCCAATGGCAGCCCCTAAAGTACGTTTCATGAGCAAAATTTATCATGCTAATGTAGACAAGTTGGGAAGAGTATGTTTAGATACTTTGAAAGATAAGTGGTCCCCAGCACTGCAGAGTCGCACAGTTCTGCTATCGATCCAGGCATTGTTAAGTGCTCCCAATCCAGATGATCCATTAGCAAATGATAGAGCAGTGGAAGACCAACGAAGCCCAAGCAACAGAAACGGCTAGAGCATGGATAGGCTATATGCCATGAATAATATTTAAAATCGATCTGATCAAGTGTGCATCACTTCTCCTGTTCTGCCAAGACTTCTTCCTTTTTTGTTTGCATTTAATGGACACAGTCTTAGAAACATTACAGAATAAAAGCCCAGACATCTTCAGTACTTTGGTGATTAAATGCACATTAGCAAATCTATGTCTTGTCCTGATCACTGTTGTAAAGCATGAGCAGAGGCTAGAAGTACCATCTGGATTGTTGTGAAACGTTTAAAAGCAGTGGCCCCTCTCTGCTTTTATTCATTTCCCCAATAGTGGTTAAAGTATAAAGCACTGTGAATGAAGGTAGTGGTCAGGGTTAGCTGCAAGGGGTGTGGGTGTTTTCTCTTTATTATCTTTTTTTTGGTGGCGGGGGGAGAGGTAGTTTTAATTTTATGGGCTCCTTTCCCCCTTTTTATGGTGATCTAATTGCATTGGATAAAAGCATCTAACCAGTTCTTCAGAATATGCTCTCTAGCCAAGTCTAAGTTTATTTAGATGCTGTAGATGGACAAGCTTGATTGTTTGAACCAAAATGGGAACATTAAACAGACATCACAGCTCTAATAACATTGTGACTTTGCTGTCAAGTGTAGAATCCTTCCTTCAAAAAAACCTTGTGACCATTTTGTATGGCTTATCTGGAAACTTCTGTAAATCTTATGTTATAGTAAAATATTTTTTGTTATTCTACTTTGCTTTGTACAGTTTATTTTACTGTCTCATTTTCCCAATGTGACAATCGTATTTAAAAATTAAAACTGATGGAACATTCTGTTTTGGTCTTCACCATCTGACAAGTCGAATGACAAGAGGTGGATTTTGCCCATTTCTTTTCACCGATGCAAACTTGTGTTAAGATATCACTGAATGGAGTATTTATAAGCTGTCCCTGAGCATGCATAAAGCATTGGTATCTGATATTTTTTTTACCTCCTAGAAATTTGAAATATGTATTGTCTGATTAGTTAGATGATCATTAGTGTCTTGCCATGATGTCTGAAAATTACTGTACAGGAGAGTCACAGCAAAGCAGCCGTTGTGACTGGCTTTGTGCAGGACTCATATGTTGTGCCACATTTGTTTGTCTGGCATTTCGGGTATGACCTCTTTCTTAGTTTTTGTCTGAAAACTCCATGTGTGACCACTGGTGTATGATACTATTAGGAAACACCAATCTGATAACCATCTGGGGTTTGCGGAGACATTTATGAGTCTTCCTTGTAGACCTCACGAGCAGACCTCAAGCAACCAACTTCATAAGTGTCATCCGAAAGGTTTCTTCCTTTGTGAACATCAAATCCTCAGTTCATGATTCTTATTTTCATCCTTCAGTATTTGCTCTGAGAGCTATTGCTTGATATTCAGTAATTTTTTCTGCATTGATAGAGTTCCTCTCCTCAGAAAAACTGTTCTTTCCCACCCGTTTCCATATCTAATTTCTGATCCTTGTTATTTTTAAGACATCAGTGTAGCCAGTCCTAAGTATGTAAATGTTAACCTGTGGGTTGGAACCTTTGTCTTGCAATTTAAGGTAATGGATATTGTAGCCCATCTGAGTTTCCCCTACTCTTTATTCTCATAACGTCTGGAGTTTCTTCAGAATGTGGTGTATTTTGTTATGCTTCTATGTAAGATGAAGAATTATCTATTAAAATTACATTTTCGACATAAAAAAAATAAAAGAAAAAAGAAAAAGAAATATTTTTGGTACATGTGGGGGAAAAAAGCTGAAAAGATAACAAATCGGTATTTATATAGTACCTCCCTCTTTCTCAATGCCAACTTTATACTTCCAAGATAAAGTCCAAATTCTAAGCCTCCTATTACTGAAGGCCTTCCTCCCTGGGTCTAATCACTCTCACATTCTCTCTCATTACCGCCCCACTGGACCTCCTGCTCCAGCCACACAGGGGTAGCTAGCTGCCACACAGTTTGTCGGATAATCTTTTGAGTTTCCAAGAAAGAGCAAGAATAAGGAGATATTTTCCCCAAAGACAATACTCTGACATCCTGGTGGTTTCATCATTTCTCAAAATTCTCTGGAAATACTCCTTTCATCTACTCTCCCCACTACAGTCCAACAAAAGCTTGAATATTTAAACTTTATTAAACATAACAATCTGGGGATGCAAACCACATACATTTGAGGACTCCCCCCCCCCCCAAAAAAGGTTATGCTGCTCAGCTCTGCAGTAATTTAAAGCTACAGATCATATAGGTGCATCCACATAAAGTGGCAAATTTAAAGCACTAATGTGTGCTTTCTAGGTATTTACCATCATCCCCCTTCCTCTTCTCTAGTCCAGAGCCTCTTTTCCATTAACCAGCCTCTTGTTTGCTACAGCTTTTCCTCACACCTTACCTGTACCCTCCAGTCTCAGATTGATGTGCCTTTAACTGCAATTTGGACCCAGGCCCACCCCCTTTGACTTCTAACTGCACTAACTGTATAGCCATCAACTTCACAAGTTTGATTTGGCATCTAATTAATTCCTCCTGCCTTAAAAATTCTGGATTCCTTCTTTTTAAGGATCAATTCCAGGACTGTAACCCTACTGACTTTACAAGACCTCAAGTGGCCAAAACCATTTAGGCTCCCTAGAAAAAATCCTATATATTACCTATTTTTCTTTGATTTTACTCACTCAACCTTCACAAAACAATTATGCAGTGGCTGACACAACTTTAATGCACACACACATACATACACACTGGCATCTTAACAAAAATAATAAATATTCTGTCCATATTGTCACTCTGAAATTCAATCACTTTTGAAAGGATAGAATATTCTTTCACATAATTTATTCAGTGTACAGTCAAATAACTAGAGGATGAGTTAAAATTTAAGTCACAGAGGAATATTTAAGATACGATAAATTATTACAGATAAAAAGCACACAACAAAATAGTATGTATATACTACTGCCATTTGGTAAAAAAATTTCACATACATATTTATGAGTGTTTCGTATGTATTTTTATATATACATATACTATAATATACTACATATCTTATATAGTTTCTAGTAAATTCTATATAGTATAACATTTAACCATACCAGGATATCTTTAAATGCTAAGAATATTTTCTTCTTTGTGCTTTTCCTTATCTCACAAATTTTCTATAAGAGCTAGTTTTAATTTGGGCACCTGGGTGGCTCAGTGGGTTAAGTGCCCAACTCTTGAGTTGGGCTCAGGTCATGATCTTGCAGTTAGTAAGCTTGAGCCCCAGACTGGGCTCTGTGCTGATGGCACAGAGCCTGTTTGGGATTCTCTCTCTTCCCTCTTTCTGCTCCTCGCCTGCTCATGCTCTCTCTCAAAATAAATAAATAAAACAAATTTAAGAGCTAGTTTTAATTTTATAATTTAAAAAATCAATAAAGGCTACAAGGAATACAATGATGAATAGAACAGTACAGCTGGCTTTTAAGCATTCACATGTGGATTGATTAATTTTTTTTTAATTCTGGAAGTGTAGAAATGAAAATTGAAAACAGAAGGGGAAAAAATAGAGCCAAAAGAGGAGCAGGGTAATACATAAAAGTTCCAAATGAGAAAATCCTCAAAAGAATAGTTCAAGAGGAGGAAAGACTGAGAAGGAAATTTCAAAATACTATCTTACCCTGATGTCCTCCTAGGGCAAAAATGTAATACATGATAATGTGGCATCACAAAATGGAAGCAACAAAACGAATAAGATGATTAGTTAGTTATGGAGGGGTGAATCTACTACCAGACTTCAAATTAAACTTTAAACTCTATACATCAGAATGAATTATAAAAAAATCAACCCTTGGGGTACCTGGGTGGCTCAGTAGGAAGAGCATAAGACTGTTGATCTTGGGGTCATGAGTTTGAGCCCCACACTGGGTATAGAGATCCCTCAAAACAAATAAAAATTTTAAAAAAGAGAATCAACCCAAAAAGGAAGAGAGAAGAAAGAGAACCTTGGTGAATAGCCCTCTAGTCTTTGGATTAAAAAGTATTTTCTTGGGTGCCTTGGTGACTCAGTCACTTAAGCATCGGACTCTTGATATTGGCTCAGGTCATGATCTTGCAGATCGTGGGATCAAGCCCCGTATCAGGCTCCCCTGCCCATAGTACAGAGCCTACTTGGGATTCTCTCTCTCCCTCTCTCTTCCCCTCCCCTGCCTGCATGCAAAGTGCTTACTCGTGTTCTCTCTCTCTCTCTCAAACTAAAGAAATAAACTTTAAAATAAAGTATTTCCTAAAGCAATTGGGAAAACAATAGATTTAAGTATGAAAAAAGTACATATTATCGTCCTCAAAAATAAATATGATAAAAAATATATTAAAAAGCTCACAGAAATTTAAATAAAAACAAAACAGAAAGATCCTAATAAATGAACAACAAATACAAACACTCAATTCTAAGAGAAATGGTAACAACTAAATTTTTTTTTTAAATGTTCACTCTCCTCCAGGCGCTTGGGTGGCTTAGTCGGTTGAGTGAACGATTCTTGGTTTTGGCTCAGGTCACAATCTCGCCATTTGTGAGTTCAAGCTCCACTTGAGTTTAGCGCTGACAATGTGGAGCCTGCTTGGGATTCTCTCTCTGTCCTCACTTTCTGCCCCTCCCCGTTTGCATGCTCTCTCTTTCACACTCTCTCTCTCTCAAAATAAATAAATAAACTTAAAAAAAATGTTCACCTTCATAATGAATCAAAGAAATGTGAGTTACAAAAAGTGAGATACTTTTTTTTCTTTGCCTCTAAAACTGAAAGAGTCAAAAATTAATAATAGGGGCACCTGGCTGGCTCACTCAGAATATGCAACTCAGGATTTTGGGGTTATAAGTTCAAGTCCCATGTTAGGTGTAAAGATTACTTAAAAATAAAATCTTTTAAAAAAAATCATAATGTTGAGGGGCGCCTGGGAGGCTCGGTCAGTTAAGCGTCCGACTTAGGCTCAGGTCATGATCTCTCGGTCCGAGAGTTCGAGCCCCGCGTCGGGCTCTGTGCTGACAGCTCAGAGCCTGGAGCCTGTTTCAGATTCTGTGTCTCCCTCTCTCTCTGCCCCTCCCCTGTTCATGCTCTGTCTCTCTCTGTCTCAAAAATAAATAAACGTTAAAAAAATTTTAAAAAAATCATAATGTTGAAATGAAACAAGTAGCAGGATGATTTATTTATGAGATTATGGACTGCACAAGTTTCAGGAAAGCATAGTTTACAAACATGTATCAACTGGCCAAAAATGTTGATATTCACTCATCCAGTAACTCTAGTTCTAAGATTTGATTAATCCTGGGGAAATAAATGAAAATACACACATTGGAATGACACAGAAAAAAGGTTAGAGCATTATTTTTAATTGGCAAAAACTGGAATTAAATGAAAAGCCCAACTTTTAGGGAACCATTAAATAAAATATGGTACATTCAAACAAGAAAATTCTATAAAACCATTAAAATATATTTACAAAAATTTCTTTTTTTTTTATTTTTTATATGTTTTTTATTTATTTTTGAGACGGAGAGAGACAGAGCATGAGCAGGGGAGGGGCAGAGAGAGTGGGAGACACAGAATCCGAAGCAGGCTCCAGGTTCTGAGCTGTCAGCACAGAGCCCGACATGGGGCTCAAACTCACGCAGTGTGAGATCATGACCTGAGCTGAAGTCGGATGCTTAACTGACTGAGCCACCCAGGCGCCCCATTTACAAAGATTTCTTAATGACTCATCATATTATATCAAGGGGAAAATTTATGATATAATATTATATGTAGAAAATGAGAAAGACACTGTATCCTGAGCTAACATGATAAAAATGCATGGAAAAAAGGATGAAAGGAAATGGTAAAATGTTACTAGTATTTTTCATTAAGTAGAGAGATGATGGATGATCTTTACTTTCTACTTTGTATTTTCTACTTCGTACTACATTTCCAAAAGTCATATACTATTTTTATAAAAAACAATAAAATAAAGTACTCCTGTGTAATCACAACCAGTTTCTTCTTTAAGTTGAAGACACAGGTTCAGAGTTGTACTAGAAAATTAAAAAAACTTAAAAATGCCATCAGACCAATCTATTTACTTACCAACTGAAAGGCTTCACTCAACATTATGTGCCCTCCCTACAGCAAATGAAGCTATACAGTTAGGACAGCCTTTCAAAGAGTGCTTCTAAAACACTTACAAAGTGAGTCAGAGACTAAGGATGGATAACAAACAGGAAGATTTTTACAATATAAAACATAGAGAAGAATATACCCAATGTTTAATACAAATCCTACAAATATAAAGAGATGTCCCATATACCCCAGAGATAGTCTGGTATAGATTTTAGACACAAGAATAAAAGGCTAAGTGATCATATCAGATCTTTCAAGACATAACTGTAGAAGATGTCAGAAGAATTAATAGAAGAAGGCAGAGGCACCTGGGTGGCTCAGTCAGTTCAGCATCCCCCGACTCCCGATTTTGGCTCAGGTCGTGATCTCACAGTTAGAGGGTTCAAGTCCCTTATGAGGCCCTATGCTGACAGCAGGGAGCCTGCTTGGGATTCTTTCTTCCTCACCCTCTAACCCTACCCCACTCTTGCTGTCTCTCGCTCTCTCAAAATAAATAAATAAACGTGAAAAAAAAAAAAAAGAAGGTGGCAGATAAGAGTTATGTTTGTTTTTGTTTTTGAGGCAAGCACAATTGGGCTTTCCCCTTTTGATTGCTCATTTCTTTTAATTTTATAATTTTATCTGCCAAAGAGGAGATATACAAATAAACTGAAATTTTTACACTTTCTCAAACCAATTTCCCCCAAAACAATACCAAAAATCAATATGACAGAAAAAATTAATGAGAGAATTTTTTTAAATGTATTTCCTAGCACAATGCAAAATGTGGATGAAGGATTTGGCATGATGTACAACCTCATGAAAAATTTCTTGGTGCCTTCTCGTTCTTGGACATTAAGTTCCCTGGGAAGATTCCTCGGTCCCCTCCCAGCTGGGAATCTATTTTCATACTGTAGCCAAAACAATGGTAGGACAAAATGCAATCCCAGTCATCATTCAAATACGCATCCATTTATCCACTCAAGTAATATTTAGTGCTTACCATGTGCAGACTGGATATGAAGGAAAATTTTCCTTACAGCTCTGAAGACTAATATTTTAGGACTGAAAGAGGCTATATTCAAAGGTCAGTAAACAGTTTTATTATCCAAAATAGCTGAGGTATTTAATAAAGCAGTCATCTAAAAATCTGTGTGGTTTCCCAATTGGTTGGCCATTATTTAGGGAGAGCAGGGATGGCATAGATGACTGTAAGGTATCCTTGAATCTCTGTGTACACCAAGAACTGACTATAGACTAAAAACATGCCTCACACGTGCACTGTTTCTAGATGTATGCATGTATGGCCACAGAATACACAGAATTCTTTCCATACTCCTGTATTTTCTCATTAAACAAATACTAAGATGAAGTTTTAAAAGTATTAAAGCTAGAAACTTCTAGAAAAAATTGCTCCTCTCTAAAAACAGCTTCAGGGGCATGTGGCTGGCTCAGTCACAAGATCATGAGTTCAAGCCCCACGTTGGGTGTCGAGATTATTTTAAAAAAAAGAAAAAGAAAAAAATAGCTTTAACAACTATGGCTACGTAGCAAAAGAATCATTGGCTTCTCTGTAGCACTAATTTCAAAAAAGAGTGATTTAGCTTAAACTAAATATCAATGGGTAAAGATTTATCAGAAAGTCTCACAATACATTATACTTCATTAAATGAATCAGAGCTAACCTAATCATCTGAAATCAATAAATTCTCAGATTCTACCTTACTGGGAAAAGAATTAAGCCCTCACAGACCACTTTAACCACACCAAAACAACAACAACAACAACAATAACAACAACAACAGCAAAACCCAAAAACAAAATGAAACAAAAAACCTTTAAGAGGAAACCACTAAAAATATTAAGAACAACAAGACACCAAAATGAAATGGGTTTACCACAAAATTTTGATTCCAAACAGCATTTAGCATTATTTACTGGGATTACTCCATAGCAAGTAATCAGATGGGGAAATTTCTAACTTCCTGAACTTCTGGCCAGTGAGGTGTCAGATTAGACAGGCTCAAGAAAAACCTTCTGCTTTAACAAGATCATAGTATATTCAACAGTATAGTAGCAAAGAGATAAAAATACAAATAATAGGGGTGCCTGGGTGGCTCAGTCAGTTAAGCATCTGACTCTTGATTTTGGCTCAGGTCATAATCTCTGGGTTCTGAGTTCAAGCCCCATATCGGGCTCCATGCTGACAGTGTGGAGCCTGCTTGGGACTCTTTCTCTGCCCCTCCCCCGCTCGCACACAATTGCACACTCTTTCTCTCTCAAATAAGCTTTAAAAAAGAAAAAGAAAAAATACAAATTAAAGAATACATTTATCCAAACCAAAATAGATTTCTCCTGAATAAGTACTAAGAAAACAAGGATAATTATTAATGGAATGCAATACTATCCAGACTCAGTGGAAAATACAGCATGTAAAGACATTGTGAACTACAGCATTTACATATAAAGAAATATCATTAGAAGACAACACAGTTTTGCACTGAGCATTGTTGTTTACCCAGCACCCATCTCCTCCTCTTGTCACTACTCTGATTTCCATTTTCTCCACACAGTCCATGAACTTCAGGAGAAATAACCTCAGACACCGCTCCAGATGCAGGCTGGCCTAAGGATAATCTCATCATATTATTAGTGACCAGTTTGGAAATCCAGATGTAAGCCAAGGGGCATCGCACTGTCCTGCCTCCACCAGCTGGTTCAGGAATGAGCACGAACCCCATTAAGGCCAATAAGAACAAGGAAAAGTTTACTAAAGGCTTCTGAAAAAGACATTTCCTTGCTCTTCAAGAGGGAGCCATCAGAACTGGCCTTCCTTCCAGATGTCGTGTCCTGCAGACTAGAGGCCCCACACCGCTGCTGCCTTCTTTCTACCACCTCAGAGCAGGGCAAGGTGACAGACTACAGGGAGCACAGCCAAAGTCCCCCTGATGTCAGCACACCTATCCACACTTACAAGGGGACTTTCTTCGGATACACAACCCAAGAAGTTTCCTTTCTTATTTAAAGCAGATTGTGTTGAAATTTCTGCTTCTGACAGCCAAAGGTATGCTAACTGATACACACGAAATTTTGGAATTTCAAAATCACAGATGGGGTTAAAGCAATGGTTTGTAAGCTATAAAGATGTTACAGATAAGGACAAAAAGTTTCTTATACATATATACACACACACACACACACACACACACACACACACACACAGGTAACTGATTATGTAATAGACAGGAAGTGGCAAGAAACTGCTGAATATTTGATCCACTGATCTATCATCTAATGGGTCTGTGATTTTTTAAATTTTTTTAAGTTTGTTTGTTTATTTTTGAGAGAGAGACAGAGACAGAGAGTGAGCGAGCACACAAGTTGGGGAAGGGCAGAGAGAGAGGGGAAGACACAGAATCTGAAGCGGGCTCCAGGCTCTGAGCTGTCAGCACAGAGTCTGATGCAGGGCTCAAACCCACGAACTGTGAGATCATGACCTCAGCTGAAATCAGACGCTTAACCAACTGAGCCACCTAGCTGCCCCTGGGTCTGTGATTTAGGCAGCCACACGGTACAGACAGCAACATACTGATCCAACACCTTCATCTATGTTATCACTGGCGAGGCTATAGACAGCTATGTTCATGAAAAGAGATTCTGACCCCAGCAGAGTACTTTATTGGTGAATTCTGTCCATGGAACTAGAGACAAATTTTCTCTGCACAATTAATTATTTGTATAAGGAACTAGAGAGAAACTCAGGCCAGCAAAACCTTGGCTTTTACAAACTGAATACCATGAGATATTTCTAAATGTAATACTTACGAAATAGATTAGTCAACAGCATATTTTAGCCAATTGGACAAATCCCTAAAGATCTGTTTGAAGAAAAAAAACCTGAAAACAAGTTTTTACCTAATAATTAAAGAACACATTTATAAAAATTTTTAAGGATCATCTTAATCATTTATCTCTCATAGCTATAAATTTGTATAAATAAAAATCATAATTAGTCAAGATGTTACCATGTTTCCATAAATGATGGGAATTCTGAAAACACTAAAACAGTCTACCAAAGTTAAATGGTAGCACAAACAGGAAATGTATAATGTTTTTATATAAATTATAACATTCTTTGTGTTCTCTCCAATGCTTGTTTAGCATTTTGCTACCAAAATGCCTTAAAATAAAAAAATGAATATTTACTACACAATCTGATTTAACTAGTTTTATAAAATAATTAAAAGATTCTTTTTAAAAATAGAAACCTTTTTTTACCATGTTATTTATTTCCCATGTTATTCAACTTAGGCCAGAATGAGATTAATTGACAAAAGAGCCTTACTGAAATGCATATCTTCAGAAAATTCAGTTTTTCAGGGACTGCCTTAGACATTCCATGTAATCCTTGAGAATGTCTAGACCTTCTGTTCACAAAGTCAGTAAGTTTTCAGTCCTGAGTACCATGTGCAGGACCAGACATCACCCGTGGCAGGAAAGAGAATGATGCTAATGCTCTCTCTAGGCCAAGCCCTAATCCCTACACTGGATTTTTTTCTTCATCTATTCAATGAATCAGCTCTGGGAGATAAAAATGTTTACCTCCTTTTCAGAGATGAGGAATCTGAGGTTCAGAGAGACACATCAGCTCTTAAGCAGAGGAACTGGAATTTGAATCTACTTTATCTGGCTCTAAATCCAAGATCTGATCCCCAGTGAATACATTAAACATAAGCAGATAAAATTACAAAGCAAGAAAAAGGAAAAAGCTATTAGCTGTTCACCAAAATCCATGTTTGTTATGAGCTGAACTATGTCCACAGAAAATTCATACGTTGCAGCCCTAACCCCTACTACCTTAAAATATCACGATACTGGGAAATTGGTGAATTCTTTAACCACCTTTAAAGAAAGGTGATTAAGTCAAAATGAGGCCCTAATTCAATCTGACTGACATCCTTAAAATACGAAGAAATGTGGATTAAAAAAAAGAGAGACACCAAGACCACGTGAGCACGCAGCAAGAAGAAGACCATCTACATAGAAGACAAAGAAATCTACATAGAAGACCATCTACAAGCCAGAGAGAGAGGCCTCAGAAGAAACCAAACCTGCCTACACCTTGGCCTGGGACCTCCAGCCTCCAGAGCTGTGAGAAAAGAAATTTCAGTTGTTTAAGCTGGGATTTTGTTACGGCAGCCTTAGCAAACTAATGCAATGTTCTATTATTCCTGGGCACACAGCTAGGAAACAATTCCCAGCTTCCTTCACAGTTAGGGTTGGCCATGTGACTAAGTCTTAGCCAAAGAAATGTGACGAGTGGTATGTGCCATTCGTAGGCATCCTATGTGCATTCCTCTATGTCCCTTTCCCTCTGGCTGGCTGGAGGAGACACGGTGTCCACAGTGATCTTCAGAGCCTCATCATGATGATGGCAACACTGTCATACCTGAATCCCCAGATGACCACGTGAAGGAGAGATGCCCACCAACATGTCAACCACCCGTTACTGCTAACTGAGCAAGAAGTAAATTTCTATCACATCCAGGCTTTTGTGCTGATTTGTTATAGCAGCCAGACCACCCTAACTGACGCTGAGACACAAGAAAGTATAGGGAACGTGGAAAGAAGGAAATACAGAAACACATGTGGTGGGCAGTACTAGCTGTTAGCAGTAACTCCATGGGGTGTTGCTTCCCCAGGGATGGCCTCAGCTTCCCAATCCTTTTCAACTCAGGGACTGCCAGGGAGGGAAACACAACTTCCAATCTTGCAACATATGTTTGGAGAAATAATAGACCAAACCAGAATATAATTCTGTGCCATAAATTTTCCTAACAAACATTTGTTAAATTCGGCCCAATAACTCACTAAGCGTGCTCAAACACACTCTAAGAAGTCATGACTGATAAATGGTAATGGGACACTCCCCAGTCTTGGCATCTTCCTCTTGATGACAAGTTGCCCTGTCCGTGTTGAAAGCTACCAAGAGGTGTGTAGACAGCCTGTGGTTACCAATCTTTGATGTTGCAACACTTAAGTGTTTCTCTCTGTCCTTCAAAATTCTGAAAACAAATGAAACTTTGTAGAAGTAATATTAGAAATTCCATACAGTCATACAATACATTTGAGGGAGGGGAGGGTGACAGATGAATCAGGTTAGTCAGTAAACAAAACAATAAATAATTCAGAAAAAGTGAGAAATGGCTGATCTATATGAGCTTTGTCCTGTCAGATCATCATGCTTACAGAGAAGGAAAAGAACAACCTGAACACTAAACCTTTACTTTAGGCAAAAACGTTGTAGAGTTGTCAAAGCCGTGTTGTCTTTGTGGAATTTCACAAATGGCAAATATTATCACCATATCAGTTATTCTCCTGGCTGAAAGAACAAGTGTGAACATTACTGTGAAAAATTATTTTTTTGTACTATATTTCTGCTCTTTATGAAAGACAGATTTCAAAAAGACAAAAGTAATGTCAGATAAAGAACCAATGTTGATTTTCCAAGGAGACCGCAAAATTTCTCCGGTTTGGTGTGATATGCGTAAGGCCTTTATTTCGGGGAAAACAACCCCCCGCCGCCCTGCCAATTCTCTAGAGTCACGTAAAATTATCACAAGTATCCTTTGAGGGGTATATTCTACAGACCCTATCTAGTGTAGATAAAAAGTATTGTTACCATAATCTGGATTGTGCCTAAAAAGAGGTCCAAGTATATATGGACTGAGATATTATAATTTATAATCAAGCAACGACTATCTTCCCTCCTGGCTGGTAGATACTTTCTAACTCCAGGACAGACCTTCTACTACTTCCTAAGTCTATCTCCTAAGAGGAGCTAACCACCTTAAATTGCAAACCTGGCAAGTGTCCTAGTTTTGACAGTTTAAGAAAGCTAGGTTCCCAGTCGTAGGTTAGCCTCTGCATTATTCCCATCCAAAAATGAGCCAACAGAATGCTGTCTCTCTCATTCCTTGGATAGCACTGGAAAAATAAGAGACTGTACCAACGGAGACCTAAGGAAGGCATCCAGGAACATTAGCTCAACAACTTTTGCTGAACCCCTGCTGTACAAGGGCCCTGGGGTAAGCACCCACCATGACAGATCTTAAGAAGCCCAACATATGCTGCATGGGGTCACTAGGGGCAATGAGACTGGGAACTATGGGGAATCCATGGCACAGGCAGAGAGCGCTGTGGATGCAGAAAGAACAGTGTTTACGGATGAGTAGAAGAGAGCAGGAACCACGGAGGAAGCGGTAACTGGATTAAGCAGGATTTCAAAAGGCAGGGAAAGGCAGCGATAGCATTCCAAAGAGAAGGAACAATATGCGCAAAGGTCTGAAAGTCCTTGGCCTATTTGAAAAGAAAATAGCAGCCAGCATGACTGAAATTAGGCCCAGAGAGTAAGAAATTAGTTTAACATGAGGCCCAAAGGTGAAATGAGACTAGAAATTAAAAGGCAACAGATACCTCACCAAGGAGCATGAACTTGAAGGCATGGTGGGCGGGGCTCGTAAGCCAATCCTGATCACTCCAGGTGCCTTGTCCAGTGATGGTGAGAACCCCAGTGGTCCAAGTCACTGCCATCATTACTAAACAAAAAACCCAGGCTTTCCAGTAGCTATGGTTCAATTACAAAATAAGGGCAAGACCTAAGGAGGGGGTAAAGAGGAGAGCAGGAAAGGTGGAGGAGCTTACGAGGTTATAATTTTTTAGTGAGACAGTCATCAGGAAGGTTTTATATGGAGAAGGTTGTTTCTGTCAGAGGAGATTTAGCATGGGCACCACAGAACTCCTCATTCTTACACTGGGATTTAGGTGAAATATGCCTGACAGAGAGGTAGTGCTAAACCATACGATTCCTCCTCACCCCACACCACCCCTTCCTAACTTACCCATCACATTTTCAACCTGATTCAGTCTGTTCCTGATGAAATATTCCAAGTCTATGGAAAGTCTAAAAGGGTGCCAGAACAATAAAGATGCTGAGAAATCTCTTTGGTTGCAAAAAGTTTAACAGAAAAGATTGTGAGCACAGCCTGAACATGACCAAAGGTGGGGCTGCCTTCCTCTTTAACAATAGCCCCAAAGGGCAAAGAGCTGGACAGGAAAGCTGAGAGCTTTCCCTTGTGTGCACAGCACCACAAAATGGGACTGTCAACTCTATCCTGAAGCGACCTGTGTTAAATGACACTCCAGCCTTTAACCCTTCACCCAACCCAATCTAGGGAGTCCAGATGATGGCACGAGGCAGCAAAATAATTAGTGAGCTACAGAAATATTTCATTCCACATCCAATCAACATAAGTATACCATTATTTTTGTTTCAAGCCCCTGGACTTGGAGGAATGAAAATTTACCAACTCTGTGAGGTTGCTACCTGAAGCTAGCTACCTGCCCAGGTGCCCCTCTCGGCATTCTTATCCATGTCAGGTCTTCAGGGCAGCCTCCAAGGCACCTGGATCCTAGCAAGCAATCTCAGCTTGAAGGACTTTTGACATTTGACTTAATCTCCTCTGGACCCACTCAAGGAAAACCTGAGAACAACTTCTGTTCCAAGAGTCTTTCAAGAGCTCAACACACCATCAGGTGACCTATGCAAAGGCTCAGGACATAAACCAGTAAACGTTTAACGCCAAGGATGGTTTTTCAAAGGGTGTTATGCCTTTATAGAATCTTTTCCTCTTTTTGTTTTAATGCTCATGCTTTATGCTTTCAGGTCTCAGTTCCCCAAGCAATATGAAAAACCTTTAGAAAGATCTTCTTCCTTATAATACTAACTTTCTTTCTTTCTTTCTTTCTTTCTTTCTTTCTTTCTTTCTTTCTTTTTTCAAATAAAACAAAAAAAAAAAAAGGATAACAGAAAGACCAGCCCTCTGAGTACCGGCTCTGGGTCAGTCCACTGGTTAAGGACTTTGTCTAACTTAAATGTGCTCCAAGCAGATCACAGCTTCAGAAAAGACGGAAAACAGTAAAGCTTCAGTGGAACAGATTAACAAAACGTTTTTAACAAATCTTCTTTAAGACTATTTGACCTTTTACCAAAATACACTATTAGGAAATTATTAAAAAAAAAAAAAATAAATATATATATATATATATATATATATATATATATATATATATATATTATCAGGGAGGGGTAGACCCTAAAAGTCAGTTATGTGTTTTACATAAGAAGTCTTGAGTTGTATCGCTTACTTTGGGCTTTATAATCAATAATAATTCTATATACTATGCCCAAAGTATCCCGTGTCCAATGAGAGTATGACTTGACTAAAACTAGCTTCATGTCCGCATCATTTACTCCATGAGGAAATGTTTTAGCACCCTCTACTGGCCACTTATATCTATATCTTATAACCACTCTCCACCATGGAGCTAACTTCCAAAGGTCAGATGGTAGCTACAGTAAAGGCCACCCCATCCCTCCCTCAAAGCCACCCATGCAACAGCTGGGCCAGAGGCCACTGCCACAAAAGGAAAGAACGAAATCCTTCAATGCCCTCCTGCCACTGCTTGTTCATGAGTCCTATCATAGCCGGCCGATTTCAAAATATCACCCTGAGCCCCTGGCTTGCCTGACTGATCTGCATTCCACCTCCAGTGACCGACCGATTCTTCTATGGGCTGAGCCATGTCACGAGCCTGTCCAGTCTGCTTCATGTAGCCAGCTCTGGTGGGAAGCTGGTTGTCTTGAGAGCCCAGCTTACCTATCTGGTATCACTCAGGTAAACAGGACAGAAAGAAGAGCTTGAGGGACATATTTTCCCCCACAAGCTCATAGATATGATGTCAATCAACTTCCCGCCCTTGCTTGTATATTATTCACACTGGGGGTTTGGGGGAAGATGACAGAAGAGAATTTCTCCTCTCCCAAGGTCTCATGACAAAGCAACTTCTAATGTTCCACAGTCCCCCAGAGAAAGCAAGTCTCCTTTAGTAAGATCTGACACAAGTAACCATTAGCCCTGTAAACTCTCATTATCTGGCCCACTTCCTTTCAGAAAGGAAAATATTAGAGTCGGCGTGGTATTCATCATTCAATAACAGAAGAAAAGGAAGAAAAAAGGTGGAATGTTTTTCACTCCCAAATCTTGCTAGGTCAAGTTACTCTTTACTGATTAATAAGAGCTTACTGATTTGGCATCAATCATCTACTGAATGAAGAATATTCTTTAGAAGAGGATGTGGCAAAGGACTGAAAAGTAATTCCTGCCATCAAAAAGCTTACAATTTGGTTGCAAAGACCAAACGTGCCAAAGGAAATAATTAAAAAGTGATAAAGTGCCATATCCTTTAGTAAAAAATATATACCGGAAATTCAACACACACACACACACACACACACACACACACACACACAGTCCCTTTCTCTCTCATGCATGGGAAAATGGCTAAAATATTAATAACAGCCATCTCTGGTGGAATTTTAGGTTTTTGTTCTTCATATTTTTCAGTCCTGTTTGAATGTCCTACAATAAGAACATTGTATCTTAACAAAGAGAACAGAAATAAATTAAGAACCAATTTATCAAAGGTGTAAACAGGAAATTGCTTACAAATAGAATTCTGTACACAGAATATGACCTATGAACACAGCTAGATAAAAATACATGGGAAAAAAAGACTGAACAAAAACATATCGCATTATTAACGATCATTTTTCTCTACAGGCTACAGTGATTTTGGTCTTTTCTGCCTTTCATATGCTTTCTCAATTCCTAGAAAGTAAATTAATCTTTACTTAAAGCAATTCACATGTTGAACAACTCTCACCCTCATTTTAAAATATCATCAGTGAAAGTGCTTTTGATGACCCCGGGCTTAATGACACACCTGGAATAAGGGCTGTGCTGATGAGGATATCCACCTCCTTGCACTGTTGAGCAAAGAGCTTCATTTCAGCTTCGATGAACTCTTTGGACATCTCTTTCGCATATCCTCCTTGTCCTTCACCAGATTCCTTCAAGTCCACCTCCAAGGGCTCAGCACCAAGAGACTTGAACTGCTCCAAAGCTGCAGCTCTGGTGATTATTGAAGGGAAAGCAGGGGTTATCTCAGGCCCTTAATGCAGAAATCGAGATCATTATTTACATACATATTTGGGGGGTTGGGTTTTTTTTTAAGTTTTTATTCAAATTCCTGTTAGCTAACATAACAGTGTAATATCAGCTACAGGTGTACAACACAGTGATCCAACATTTCCATAGAACACCCTGTGCTCATCACAAAAGGTGCACTTCCTCATCCCCATTACCTGTTTCACCCATCCCCCTGCGACCTACCTTCCCTCTGGTAGCCATCAGTTTGTTCTCTATAGTTAACAGTTTGTTTCTTGGTTTACCCCTCCTTCTCTCTCTTTTCCCTTTGCTTGTTCCTTAAATTCTACATATGAGTGAAATCATATGGTATTTGTCTTTCTTTGACTTATTTCACTTAGCTTAATACAGCTCTATCCATATTGTTGCAAATGGCAAGATTTCATTCTTTTTATGGCTGAATAATATTCCATTGTACACATATACCACATCTTCTTTATCCATTCATTAGTCAAAGGGCACTGGGCTATTTCCATAATTTAGCTATTGTAAATAATGCTGCTATAAACATCAGGTGCATGTATCCCTTTAAATTAGTGTTTTTATATTCTCTGGGTAAATACCTAGTAGTGCAATTGCTGGATCGTAGGGTACTTCTATTTTTAACTTTTTGAGGAACCGCCATACTGTTTTCCAGAGTGGCTGCGCTAGTTTGCATTCCCACCAACAGTGCAAGAAGGTTCCTTTTTCTTCACATCCTCACCAACACCTGTTGTTTCTTGTGTTACTGATTTTAGCCATTCTGACAGGTGTCAGGTGGTATCTCACCGTAGTATTGATTTGTATTTCCCTGATGATCAGTGCTGTTGAGCCTCTTTTCGTGTGTCTGTTGGCCATCTGGATGTCTTCTTTGGAAAAATGTCTGTTCACGTCTTCTGCCCAATTTTTAATTGGATTATTTATTTTTTGGGTGTTGAGTTTTAAGAAGAATGAACTATCTTCAAAACTGGAGATTTTCTTTTGATATCTTTGACTGGACTATTTCAATTATCTCCAGAAGTGCATACCACTTCTGTAACTTTTTTTTTTCTGGAAAAATAAAAATTATAGGGAATTCCAACTTCTACTTAGTTCAGTTGCAAAAGGAATTTCACTATTGATAACTCCAATAATCAATTATGTTTCTTGGGCCTCCATTGTCAATGATGACATGAGCTCTGACCTACGTTAAGATATGACTTCATTCCAATCACTCAGGTTGAGATTTTCATTTGTAAATGTTCTGACTTATGGGGACTTCTCTCATATAATGGACTCTTAGAAATATTTTAATAAAGTGATTTTTGTTCCTAGTCCTCATTAAATTGTGTTTGAAAAAAGCAACCTATAAATAGTGTATGTTAAAATGTGAAGAGCCAACACATTCAAACTATATAAAAATACATTCAGTTTAAAAAAATAAACTCTAGCCATGCACCGTGTACTAGTTGGAAAACCAGAGCCAACAAAGATCTCAGTTCTGTGGTGGAAAGTGTGTTTAACTTACCAACCCCTATCCCACGATAGTGAATCCCAAACCCCACTAATGACATCGACCCCTTCCCAGACCCACTGAATTACAATCTCCAGGGGAGAGGCCAGAAGCTTTATTTTTAACAAGAGCTGCAGGTAATTCTGGCCATCAGGGAAGTTTGGGAAACCGTGGCCTGAGGCCATCAGTCCCAAGCAACAGTCATGGTCAGAGAGAGGACACAAAGGGTAGGACATGATTCAGCAAGAGGTTCTCACCCTTTCTGTTGGCTTGAACAAGGAAGCTTGTAGTCCTGATTGCCCAGGAAGGCCAACTTGTGACACAGGGAAATTAGCCAAAGCTGAGGACAGCCGAGAGGACAGAAAGAACCCGGTCCTGGACGGCACCAATGAACTGCTGACTCGAATGTGAAAAGGGACTCCTTCCCGTGGATTTTCATTTAAAAGAGCTAATACATTTATTTAGAGTTTAAGCCAGTCTGAATTGGTGTTTTCTATTCCTTACAGCCAAAAGGATACTGCTGTTTACAAAGTTTGAGAAATGTTTACTAGTTTTAATGAAATAAGATGAATTTAAAATGACCTATATGTATGTGTGAGTGATCACAATTTCATTCAAAGGGTATCTGCATAAATATCTATAAGAAATGTACCAAAAAGATCATTAGCAATTGGATCTAGCTGGTAGAATTATAAAGGTATTTTCATTTTCTGATGCTTCTCTGTATTTTTCAATAATGGACATGTATGAATAATCAGAAACATAAATGCTATGTTAGAATCTCTGCCCTCAAAATAATTATCACTTAAAACTATTATAATGTATCAAAATGTAAGTAAGATGTAAATATTTTTGACCCCAAAATTTCATTTCTAGGAATTTATCCTAAGGAAATAATGAACTATCTCCAAATACATATGTTCTTACATAGACATATATACAGTATTGTTTATATACAGTGAAAATGTCCATTATAGAAGACTAATTAAAGAAGTCACTCTACTTCCACACAGTGGAATCCTATGCAACCATTAAATATGTTTGTAGGTAAGTCGAGATCGTCACAATCAACTGCTAAGTAAAAACAAAGCCAGTTAAAATAGTACTGTTAGTAAAATTACATTTTTAGTTAATGTGTAGAAAAGACAATATATACTGTTCACAGTTCTTTCCAGGGAATAGGCGATTTTATTTTCACTTTTTGTACTTTTTAATGTTTTTTTTGAATTGGGGGAATAAGCATGTATTAGTTTTACGGTAAGAAAGGAAACTGAATGTTATAAAATTGATATGTCTATAGTATGTAAAATAGGGCTAATCATCCCCACATCATAGGTTTTTTTGTTGTTATTTTTGAGAAAGAAAGAGAGCACAAGCAGTGGAGGGGCAGAGGGAGAGAGAGAATCTTAAGCAGTCTCCACGCCCAGTGCGGAGCCAGAAGCAGGGCTTGGTCTCACAACCTTGAGATCATGACCTGAGCCAAAAACAAGAGTCAGACACTTAACTAACTGAGCCACCCAGGTGCCCTAAGTGTTTGTAAAGAATAAGACAAAGCAGATAGCACAATGCCTGGAAGAGAGTAAACATTAGTACAGGTGTCTGAAAACTATAGCTCCTGACTTGCCAATTGTTTTTGTAAATAAAGCTTTATTGGAACACACACATACACAAAAAGAAAAATAAAGTAAAGCTATTATATTTCTAAACTTTGCGACACAGGCATTAGGTAGGATGCTCACTATTGTTACCAGGGGAATCTCTTAGCTATTTGAAAAGATTTAAAAATCACACTCCTTTAGGGGCGCCTGGGTGGCTCAGTCGGTTAAGCATCCGACTTCAGCTCAGGTCATGATCTCACGGTCTGTGAGCTCGAGCCCCGCGTCGGGCTCTGTGCTGACAGCTCGGAGTCTGGAGCCTGCTTCGGATTCTGTGTCTCCCTCTCTCTTTGCCCCTCCCCCATTCATGCTCTGTCTCTCTCTGTCTCAAAAATAAATAAACATTTAAAAAAAAAAATCACACTCCTTTAATATTGATGAGCAATGAGTTGTCCTTAAGTTTTTAGGATGTTTATCTGAAAATATATACTGTTCAGTCTTCCAACAAGAATTTATAATCAAGTGTGTTTTCTAATGTGTTTGGATTTCATATTTATGATACCAACCCCTAGTCTCAAAATAGTGATTGAGGTATGTATAATCCTTAGAAAAGGATTATATAGTTCAGCCACATCTTTCTTCATTGTGTACTTGAGCTATCCTAGTAAATGGTAAATAAAAATGGAGTTAAGCAACAGCCATCCTCTAGCTATCAGATCTGTACACTATCTAAACCAATGACATCAAAATACACAATAAATTCTCAGCAGCTGACCCAACACCAAGTTTCAAATCATCTCTAAGTCAAATATGCACATTTCCACATTAATGCTACTGTCACTACACTGAAAACTTGCACAACCTCCTCTCTCCAGGAGGAGTGTCTTCAAAAACTTCACATCAACAAACATTAAAAATTAAAAGCACAAATAACATGCTTAACACTGGCTATCCTTGGCATGCATCCTCGTTATTGCAGAAAAGCCTTTTCTCATTTCAGCAGGACAGCTTTTTATCAGTACATCACTTCTCTAAACTCCACGTAAGCCCTGTAAATCATATTCTATGGAACATTCCTTACTCCAGAAAGTCACATTCTTTCCAACTTTGAATGGCTGCACATTTTTTTGATCATTCTATATTCAAGATTAGCAGCAGTATTATTCCTCTACTGATCTCAGCTGATAATGAAAAACTATGCATTTTAACCTTGAAATAGTATTCATACATAAAAATAATAGCAATTCTCAATAAGCATTTAATAAAATCCAGCATCTAATATCTTCTGAAATGAAGAACAATTTTAATCAAACTTTTCTTTAAAGAATTCTAGGGGCGCCTGGGTGGCGCAGTCGGTTAAGCGTCCGACTTCAGCCAGGTCACGATCTCGCGGTGCGTGAGTTCGAGCCCCACGTCAGGCTCTGGGCTGATGATGGCTCGGAGCCTGGAGCCTGTTTCCGATTCTGTGTCTCCCTCTCTCTGCCCCTCCCCCGTTCATGCTCTGTCTCTCTCTGTCCCAAAAATAAATAAAAAAGTTGAAAAAAATAAAAAAAATTAAAAAAAAATAAAGAATTCTAGAAAATGTTGGTATGTCTGCTTTAAAGTATTATGCAATGAACATAATTGAGTATTTTCTCCTAGGGGCTCCACTATTGCCCAATCAGCTTTATTTGCTTCCATCAAAATGCAGAGCATACCTCTCCCCGCCCTCTGCCCCCCAGTCTGTTTTCCAAAATACCTCCTATGCTGACTTTTTTTTTTTAAGGAAACCCAATGCCCAACGTGGGGCTCAAACTCATGACCCCAAGATCAAGAATCACATGCTCTAGTGACTGAGCCAGCCAGGTGTCCCCAAAATATCTCCTATACCACTCTCCTCTAACTCACAGACATCTTGGTTCATGTCCTCCCTGACTTGTAAATGCAATCTGCAGAGCAACAGATTACAAACTCAGGATGGGAATAATTCTGGTCCCACTGTTAATCCACATAAAGAAAACTGAATACAAGTTGTTTGTTTTCAATTCTTCTGCTTTTTAAATTATTTCTGCTGTATGGAGTCTGGGTCCTTAGATATTTTTTCCCACTAGATAATATTTTTCTACTTTGAGTTAACTTGGAAGAAGTAGAAACATTTTGAAATGTCAAGAGTTTGTAAAGCAGTTTTCAATGTGAAACTTCCATTATAAACTCCAAAGACAGCATAATATCCACCTGAAACAAAATGTTTTCACCTTAACAGCAGTCACTCATAGAGCACTTACCTGGTGTCAAATCCTCGAACAATAGCACCCATAGACTTCGCTGCACCTGCAGAAGCCAGCCCAGCAACACCACCACCAACTATCAGAATCTAGGGGAAAAGGCAGAACGGTATGTTTCCATTTTTTTTTAATGTTTACTCATTTTTGAAAGAGAGAGAAACAGAGTGCAAGAGGGGGAGGGGCAGAGAGAGAGGGAGACACAGAAACAGAAGCAGGCTCCAGGCTCCGAGCTGTCAGCACAGAGCCCGACACGGGGCTGAACCCACAAACCGTGAGATCATGACTTGCGCCAAAGTTGGACATTTAACCGACTCAGCCACCCAAGTGCCCCAGAACAGTATGTTTTTTAAAAAGTTCATTATCAACTGGCTATGAAAAATCATCAGCTCATAACTATCAGCACCTGGTACACAGCATTCAATAATACACCAGGTGGTGCCGGCAGTGGTGATCAGCCCTCAATAAATATACTGAGTGGATAGACAACACTTTATCTGAACCTCCGCTGTTTTTAAAAATTTATCAAAGGAACGACTGCTGGCAAAGGCCCACAACCTTCACTAAGAAGTCTGACAACCAGCATCTCGGTGTGGAAGCCACATACAGCACAATGGGGATTATATGTGTTAAAGATTAACAGGTCTTGAGGAGCCTGAGTGGCTCAGTCAGTTAAGCATCAGACTCTTGATTTTGGCTCAGGTCATGATCCCAGGGTCATGGGATCAAGCCCCATGTCCGGCTCCACACTGAGCATGGAGCCTAAGATTCTCTCTCTCCCTCTGCCCCTCTTTTTTGTGCTCACACATGTGCTCTCTCCCTCTCTAAAATTAAAAAAAAAAAAAAAAAATGAAATAAGGTAACCGTTAAAGAAAAATAGATTAACAGGTCTTTCTCAGTGTGTAAAAGCTACCTGTACTGAAATAAACTCCTAGCACAGCATTCTAGCTATCTCTCCCCTCACAAATTTTAAGGTTCCTCTATGTTCACAAAATATCAAAATAAGTTTCAAAGATGGATACAACTTTGATAAAATGTCTACCTTCTATTTTGAGTTCAAATGCTTCTGAAAGAACAGCAGGTGACCAACTATCTAATTTTGAACCAATTTGAATGACCAAAGCAACATAACTAATCTCCCTAACCATTGAACAGTTAGAGCCAAGAAAACCAAAGAATTTCTCAGAAACAAGAGTCTCCCGGCCTTCTAAGAAACACAATAAGAGCAATGTTTTCTCCAGTCTGGAATGGGCCTTTCAGAGAAAAGTTCTATTATACTTCCCAGTCAATTGAGGCAACTCCTTGTTGCTATTTAAAAAAAGAAAGAAAAGGAAAAAAGCCACCCACAGAAAACAGTGAAGCTTATAAATTCCTACCTACCCATCATGCCCACATCTCCTTCCACCTCTTTTTTTTAATTATTTTTTTTTTTAATGTTTATTTATTTTTGAGACAGAGAATGAACAGCGGAGGGTCAGAGAGAGGGAGACACAGAATCGGAAGTAGGCTCCAGGCTCCGAGGTGTCAGCACAGAGCCCGACGAGGGGCTCAAACTCACAGACCGTGAGATCATGACCTGAGCCAAAGTCGGACGCTTAACCGACTGAGCCACCCAGGCGCCCCTCCTTCCACCTCTTTAAGAAGAAGGCTAGTCAAGGGGTGCCTGGGTAGCTCAGTCGGTTAAGCATCTGACTTCAGCTCAGGACATGGTCTCACAGTTCATGAGTTCGAGGCCCCACTTCAGGATTCTCTCTCTCTCTCTGCTCTCACTTGCATGCTCTCTCTCTCTCTCAAAAAAAAAAAAAAAAAAAAAAAAAAAAAAAAAA